>NW_026062057.1:22500-27698 GCF_023897955.1 Schistocerca gregaria | reverse complement strand
ACACTAGATCGCGTGTTTTTGAGACAAGCATATGACTACTGGCAGGATCAACCAGGGAGCTGCGTCAACGAGAGCTGAGCAGCCGGCCGCCGGGAGTGTGTCCCGAGGGCCCGCGCGAACACGCAAGCGTCCGCTCAATTATTCTGCAAACAGGAGGAGGCTGAGCTCCCCTGCACGATACACCTCGAAACCCTCTCAGGTCCCGGCGGCGCGCAGCGCCGTCCTAAGTACTTGGTCGGGTTCGAGAGAGGCGCAATCGCCCGGAGATAGGCGAGTAGACGCTTTCAGTGCGAACACCCGTGCTCCCAACTGAGCTTGCCGCTGCCGACAGAGGCCCGGGAGCGTGCTGTCGTGGCATTGCCGGCGGGAAACAACACGCGCCACCTACGGTGACCGGCAGCTCCAACGCCAGCGCCACAGAAGGGCAAAGCCCCACTTGGGTGCAGAAGCGAACTCTCCCAGCACAGCGCACGCGCCAACACGTCCGCAGAGCTGCGATACAAACCACCTGCGAGAACCGCCGGGGGCGACCGAGCAGCAGACGGCGTCGCGACGCCGAGTGCCGGGCGGCGGCGCATCCTCAACGCACACAGTCCGCAATCGGACCAGCACACTGCAGATGTCCACCGCGCTTCGCACCGGGCTCGGCAGAACCCACTTTGGCCGCCTGGCGCCGCGCGCCGGGTGCGCCGGCGCGTAGCTGGGACGCCAGCCGGGCCCGTCGGCCGGCGCTCCTGCCACTGGGCGCCCCCCACCAGCCGGCTGTAGTGCGTGCGCTCACGCAGCGCGCGGCCAGCACGCCGGGCGGCCCCCCCTCACCGGCCGGGGACTGTCCCACCAAGCCACAGCCTCGTATCGCTTCATACCCACATGGCCAACTCAGGTTCGGGGGCATGGCGGGTACCGCCGAAACAACCGGTTCACAGATGTACCGATCGTCGCTATCACCGATGCACCTGCAGCGCGAACAACCGCTCAACAACTGATTTCCAGTTCATTTGCGGATCTTTGGCAGCAAACGTATACGTCAATCTACATTTGCGAAATCTACGATTCTGGCATGCCTGCATGTTATGTGTCACGACACGCTACATCAGCCCACATACACACTACGGCATGTACACGAGAGAACACGTGGAAGATGGTCCGCGCACGTGTGCAATGTCCCTTGCGCGGTCGACTGTCAACCGGCCTCTGTAGCATGTCGCAGATGTGGAACGCGGTCCACCGTGGTATCATGTTGTGTGGGGCAATACGATTAAATAGGAAAACCCTCGTCGCTACATCAACAGACGGCTCACGCTGATTCCCGGCAGAGGGAGGGGGGCCAACATGCAATACTTTCGTCCGTACCTACCACATGTCTGTACGGCGTAAAACAGTGCAATCTCGCTGTAATGGGGAGACGAGACAAGTAGCATCGTGCACAACATATGGCCCTTATGATTCGCCATTGTAGGGCGCAGCCGGTGTACGGTCAAGCATGTGCCACATTATGTCACTCAGTACGTAACGACGGATGATCAGTGTGGGTTACGCGTACATCAGCGGACAGTCCACACAGGCCGTACCACAACGTACACTGACTGCATCGACAACCGAATGCAACTGAACAGCTGCAAGGCTCATTTCACAAACAAACGCCTGACCGACCAGCTTGGAAGGGCAGGAGGGGAGGGCGATAGTCGTTCTGTAGCGTTACACCCTTCCAGTGGTTAGCGGGACTGTGTAGAAAGTACGCAACACTCGAAAGACATTTACGTGAGGGTACGCACCATGGCATCGAGAAATACACATGACACCAGAGGATCCAAGCAGTGAACTATGTTCAGAGGGTTGCTGTTAGGCAAAGCTACATTCCTGTGACGTTACATGTGACAGTTAAGGTGCAGTGTAAGTTAGGTTAAGGTGCAGTGTAAGTTAGGTTAAGGTGCAGTGTAAGTTAGGTTAAGGTGCAGTGTAAGTTAGGTTAAGGTGCAGTGTAAGTTAGGTTAAGGTGCAGTGTAAGTTAGGTTAAGGTGCAGTGTAAGTTAGGTTAAGGTGCAGTGTAAGTTAGGTTAAGGTGCAGTGTAAGTTAGGTTAAGGTGCAGTGTAAGTTAGGTTAAGGTGCAGTGTAAGTTAGGTTAAGGTGCAGTGTAAGTTAGGTTAAGGTGCAGTGTAAGTTAGGTTAAGGTGCAGTGTAAGTTAGGTTAAGGTGCAGTGTAAGTTAGGTTAAGGTGCAGTGTAAGTTAGGTTAAGGTGCAGTGTAAGTTAGGTTAAGGTGCAGTGTAACTTAGGTTAAGGTGCAGTGTAACTTAGGTTAAGGTGCAGTGTAAGTTAGGTTAAGGTGCAGTGTAACTTAGGTTAAGGTGCAGTGTAACTTAGGTTAAGGTGCAGTGTAACTTAGGTTAAGGTGCAGTGTAACTTAGGTTAAGGTGCAGTGTAACTTAGGTTAAGGTGCAGTGTAACTTAGGTTAAGGTGCAGTGTAACTTAGGTTAAGGTGCAGTGTAACTTAGGTTAAGGTGCAGTGTAACTTAGGTTAAGGTGCAGTGTAACTTAGGTTAAGGTGCAGTGTAACTTAGGTTAAGGTGCAGTGTAACTTAGGTTAAGGTGCAGTGTAACTTAGGTTAAGGTGCAGTGTAACTTAGGTTAAGGTGCAGTGTAACTTAGGTTAAGGTGCAGTGTAACTTAGGTTAAGGTGCAGTGTAACTTAGGTTAAGGTGCAGTGTAACTTAGGTTAAGGTGCAGTGTAACTTAGGTTAAGGTGCAGTGTAACTTAGGTTAAGGTGCAGTGTAACTTAGGTTAAGGTGCAGTGTAACTTAGGTTAAGGTGCAGTGTAACTTAGGTTAAGGTGCAGTGTAGACTTAGGTTAAGGTGCAGTGTAACTTAGGTTAAGGTGCAGTGTAACTTAGGTTAAGGTGCAGTGTAACTTAGGTTAAGGTGCAGTGTAACTTAGGTTAAGGTGCAGTGTAACTTAGGTTAAGGTGCAGTGTAACTTAGGTTAAGGTGCAGTGTAACTTAGGTTAAGGTGCAGTGTAACTTAGGTTAAGGTGCAGTGTAACTTAGGTTAAGGTGCAGTGTAAGTTAGGTTAAGGTGCAGTGTAACTTAGGTTAAGGTGCAGTGTAACTTAGGTTAAGGTGCAGTGTAACTTAGGTTAAGGTGCAGTGTAACTTAGGTTAAGGTGCAGTGTAACTTAGGTTAAGGTGCAGTGTAACTTAGGTTAAGGTGCAGTGTAACTTAGGTTAAGGTGCAGTGTAAGTTAGGTTAAGGTGCAGTGTAAGTTAGGTTAAGGTGCAGTGTAAGTTAGGTTAAGGTGCAGCGTAACTTAGGTTAAGGTGCAGCGTAACTTAGGTTAAGGTGCAGTGTAACTTAGGTTAAGGTGCAGTGTAACTTAGGTTAAGGTGCAGTGTAACTTAGGTTAAGGTGCAGTGTAACTTAGGTTAAGGTGCAGCGTAACTTAGGTTAAGGTGCAGCGTAACTTAGGTTAAGGTGCAGCGTAACTTAGGTTAAGGTGCAGCGTAACTTAGGTTAAGGTGCAGCGTAACTTAGGTTAAGGTGCAGCGTAACTTAGGTTAAGGTGCAGCGTAACTTAGGTTAAGGTGCAGCGTAACTTAGGTTAAGGTGCAGCGTAACTTAGGTTAAGGTGCAGCGTAACTTAGGTTAAGGTGCAGCGTAACTTAGGTTAAGGTGCAGCGTAACTTAGGTTAAGGTGCAGCGTAACTTAGGTTAAGGTGCAGCGTAACTTAGGTTTAGGGGCCAACGTGGGTTAGGTTAGGGGCCAACGTGGGTTAGGTTAGGGGCCAACGTGGGTTAGGTTAGGGGCCAACGTGGGTTAGGTTAGGGGCCAACGTGGGTTAGGTTAGGGGCCAACGTGGGTTAGGTTAGGGGCCAACGTGGGTTAGGTTAGGGGCCAACGTGGGTTAGGTTAGGGGCCAACGTGGGTTAGGTTAGGGGCCAACGTGGGTTAGGTTAGGGGCCAACGTGGGTTAGGTTAGGGGCCAACGTGGGTTAGGTTAGGGGCCAACGTGGGTTAGGTTAGGGGCCAACGTGGGTTAGGTTAGGGGCCAACGTGGGTTAGGTTAGGGGCCAACGTGGGTTAGGTTAGGGGCCAACGTGGGTTAGGTTAGGGGCCAACGTGGGTTAGGTTAGGGGCCAACGTGGGTTAGGTTAGGGGCCAACGTGGGTTAGGTTAGGGGCCAACGTGGGTTAGGTTAGGGCCAACGTGGGTTAGGTTAGGGGCCAACGTGGGTTAGGTTAGGGGCCAACGTGGGTTAGGTTAGGGGCCAACGTGGGTTAGGTTAGGGGCCAACGTGGGTTAGGTTAGGGGCCAACGTGGGTTAGGTTAGGGGCCAACGTGGGTTAGGTTAGGGGCCAACGTGGGTTAGGTTAGGGGCCAACGTGGGTAAGGTTGCCAGAGATGTGTCAAATCAGGATGTACGTTTGGCTGGTGTCAGGTGGTGGGTTGGTTCGATGTCTTTACCAGGGGTGTGGCCAAAGGGTATTTTATTACTTGTACCTTTTGTGTTGTGGCGTGGCGTTGCGTCTTGTGTTGATACTGGGTGGACCACTGTGGGTGTTGCTGGCTGATTTGAGCTGCGTTGTTTGCGGGTGATGTGAGACATTGTGTCTTATTAGTGGACGTCACGTTCCTCTTGTCGTTCTTTGGATAGTGTCCTGTGGCAGCGAGGATAAAATGGATGTTGTTGAACGCTAGTGCTTTGGTGCTTTCGCTTTGTTACACACGGAGTGGACTGTGAGATAGGGTGACTGGGTCGAGTGCGGTTCACACTGTCCTCCCCAGTTTACAGTATGTATCATCTATGTATGTGGTCCTGCATCATTTACTAAGGAGGGACGTCAGACGACTGAAATATTAGTTATGTACTGATGTAAAGCAGAATGCTTACCTTCCACCAGTGGGCGAGTATCGACTCTGCCCCAGCGTTGCCACCGCAGGAAGCGGTGTCGGAAACACTACCCGCACACCGTCACCACTGTGCGGGGGCACGGACCCTCTATATCCTCAGCGGCGCACTCTTTGCCACCGGGCGTCACGTCTCGCGGCCCGCCGTCCAGAGCATGTATTGGGACAGCGGGACTTTGGCTTTTGGGAGATAACTCTTCATGAAGTGGAAGATATAGGGGTGGACTGCAATGTACGATTGCGGGAAAAGTCCGCCGTACATCCGCTCGAGTTGCGAGTCGGGCGGTGGGGG
>NW_026062057.1:12500-17500 GCF_023897955.1 Schistocerca gregaria | reverse complement strand
GGCGTCGGGGTAGCGGACCCTCCCGAACACCACATGCCACGACAGGCGGCAGCCTGCGGGGTTCGGTGCTGGACTCTTCCCTGTTCGCTCGCCGCTACTGGGGGAATCCTTGTTAGTTTCTTTTCCTCCGCTTAGTAATATGCTTAAATTCAGCGGGTAGTCTCGCCTGCTCTGAGGTCGTTGTACGAGGTGTCGCACGCCACACCGCCAGCCGGCTGTGCACGCTACCGAGAAAGCACCGGTATGCGAACCGCCAGGCGACGGGCGCGCATCGCACGTTTAAGGAGACGCGGCCGGCCACACAGGCGACCACGACACTCCCAGGCGCCCGAAGCGGGACAAACGCCGCGCGCTTCAGTATACGTAGCCGACCCTCAGCCAGACGTGGCCCGGGAACGGAATCCATGGACCGCAATGTGCGTTCGAAACGTCGATGTTCATGTGTCCTGCAGTTCACATGTCGACGCGCAATTTGCTGCGTTCTTCATCGACCCACGAGCCGAGTGATCCACCGTCCTGGGTGATCTTTATCTTTTCAGTTCTCCACCGTCTCTTTCAAGACAGTTGCAGAGGCGGGACTGAGGCGTTTGACGGCCCCTGTTCCATTACTTTGTGTCCAACGGCCCGACGGCCGATGGGCGTCGTACGGCTCCACACCGGAGCGGACAGGCACTCGGGCGAAAGTCATTCAAAACCGGCGCCAGGCGCCAGGTGCCGCAGGCCAGCCGCTCCAGAGCTTCAGCGCTCGTACCACACAACACCACTTGCGCTAGTTTTGAGAGGCACGCGTGGTTCCGCACGCGGCGCACGGCTACTGCCGTACAGGTAGCGTGTTGCGCGACACGACACGCACATCGAAAGACATGCAGTCTAGTCGGTAATGATCCTTCCGCAGGTTCACCTACGGAAACCTTGTTACGACTTTTACTTCCTCTAAATGATCAAGTTTGGTCATCTTTCCGGTAGCATCGGCAACGACAGAGTCGATGCCGCGTACCAGTCCGAAGACCTCACTAAATCATTCAATCGGTAGTAGCGACGGGCGGTGTGTACAAAGGGCAGGGACGTAATCAACGCGAGCTTATGACTCGCGCTTACTGGGAATTCCTCGTTCATGGGGAACAATTGCAAGCCCCAATCCCTAGCACGAAGGAGGTTCAGCGGGTTACCCCGACCTTTCGGCCTAGGAAGACACGCTGATTCCTTCAGTGTAGCGCGCGTGCGGCCCAGAACATCTAAGGGCATCACAGACCTGTTATTGCTCAATCTCGTGCGGCTAGAAGCCGCCTGTCCCTCTAAGAAGAAAAGTAATCGCTGACAGCACGAAGGATGTCACGCGACTAGTTAGCAGGCTAGAGTCTCGTTCGTTATCGGAATTAACCAGACAAATCGCTCCACCAACTAAGAACGGCCATGCACCACCACCCACCGAATCAAGAAAGAGCTATCAATCTGTCAATCCTTCCGGTGTCCGGGCCTGGTGAGGTTTCCCGTGTTGAGTCAAATTAAGCCGCAGGCTCCACTCCTGGTGGTGCCCTTCCGTCAATTCCTTTAAGTTTCAGCTTTGCAACCATACTTCCCCCGGAACCCAAAAGCTTTGGTTTCCCGGAGGCTGCCCGCCGAGTCATCGGAGGAACTGCGGCGGATCGCTGGCTGGCATCGTTTATGGTTAGAACTAGGGCGGTATCTGATCGCCTTCGAACCTCTAACTTTCGTTCTTGATTAATGAAAACATACTTGGCAAATGCTTTCGCTTCTGTTCGTCTTGCGACGATCCAAGAATTTCACCTCTAACGTCGCAATACGAATGCCCCCGCCTGTCCCTATTAATCATTACCTCGGGTTCCGAAAACCAACAAAATAGAACCGAGGTCCTATTCCATTATTCCATGCACACAGTATTCAGGCGGGCTTGCCTGCTTTAAGCACTCTAATTTGTTCAAAGTAAACGTGCCGGCCCACCGAGACACTCAACTAAGAGCACCCTGGTAGGATTTCAACGGGGTCCGCCTCGGGACGCGCAAGCACGCCTTCGGCTCGCCCCACCGGCAGGACGTCCCACGATACATGCCAGTTAAACACCGACGGGCGGTGAACCAACAGCGTGGGACACAAATCCAACTACGAGCTTTTTAACCGCAACAACTTTAATATACGCTATTGGAGCTGGAATTACCGCGGCTGCTGGCACCAGACTTGCCCTCCAATAGATACTCGTTAAAGGATTTAAAGTGTACTCATTCCGATTACGGGGCCTCGGATGAGTCCCGTATCGTTATTTTTCGTCACTACCTCCCCGTGCCGGGAGTGGGTAATTTGCGCGCCTGCTGCCTTCCTTGGATGTGGTAGCCGTTTCTCAGGCTCCCTCTCCGGAATCGAACCCTGATTCCCCGTTACCCGTTACAACCATGGTAGGCGCAGAACCTACCATCGACAGTTGATAAGGCAGACATTTGAAAGATGCGTCGCCGGTACGAGGACCGTGCGATCAGCCCAAAGTTATTCAGAGTCACCAAGGCAAACGGACCAGACGAGCCAATCCGATTGGTTTTGATCTAATAAAAGCGTCCCTTCCATCTCTGGTCGGGACTCTGTTTGCATGTATTAGCTCTAGAATTACCACAGTTATCCAAGTAACGTGGGTACGATCTAAGGAACCATAACTGATTTAATGAGCCATTCGCGGTTTCACCTTAATGCGGCTTGTACTGAGACATGCATGGCTTAATCTTTGAGACAAGCATATGACTACTGGCAGGATCAACCAGGGAGCTGCGTCAACGAGAGCTGAGCAGCCGGCCGCCCGGGAGTGTGTCCCGAGGGCCCGCGCGAACACGCAAGCGTCCGCTCAATTATTCTGCAAACAGGAGGAGGCTGAGCTCCCCTGCACGATACACCTCGAAACCCTCTCAGGTCCCGGCGGCGCGCAGCGCCGTCCTAAGTACTTGGTCGGGTTCGAGAGAGGCGCAATCGCCCGGAGATAGGCGAGTAGACGCTTTCAGTGCGAACACCCGTGCTCCCAACTGAGCTTGCCGCTGCCGACAGAGGCCCGGGAGCGTGCTGTCGTGGCATTGCCGGCGGGAAACAACACGCGCCACCTACGGTGACCGGCAGCTCCAACGCCAGCGCCACAGAAGGGCAAAGCCCCACTTGGGTGCAGAAGCGAACTCTCCCAGCACAGCGCACGCGCCAACACGTCCGCAGAGCTGCGATACAAACCACCTGCGAGAACCGCCGGGGGCGACCGAGCAGCAGACGGCGTCGCGACGCCGAGTGCCGGGCGGCGGCGCATCCTCAACGCACACAGTCCGCAATCGGACCAGCACACTGCAGATGTCCACCGCGCTTCGCACCGGGCTCGGCAGAACCCACTTTGGCCGCCTGGCGCCGCGCGCCGGGTGCGCCGGCGCGTAGCTGGGACGCCAGCCGGGCCCGTCGGCCGGCGCTCCTGCCACTGGGCGCCCCCCACCAGCCGGCTGTAGTGCGTGCGCTCACGCAGCGCGCGGCCAGCACGCCGGGCGGCCCCCCCTCACCGGCCGGGGACTGTCCCACCAAGCCACAGCCTCGTATCGCTTCATACCCACATGGCCAACTCAGGTTCGGGGGCATGGCGGGTACCGCCGAAACAACCGGTTCACAGATGTACCGATCGTCGCTATCACCGATGCACCTGCAGCGCGAACAACCGCTCAACAACTGATTTCCAGTTCATTTGCGGATCTTTGGCAGCAAACGTATACGTCAATCTACATTTGCGAAATCTACGATTCTGGCATGCCTGCATGTTATGTGTCACGACACGCTACATCAGCCCACATACACACTACGGCATGTACACGAGAGAACACGTGGAAGATGGTCCGCGCACGTGTGCAATGTCCCTTGCGCGGTCGACTGTCAACCGGCCTCTGTAGCATGTCGCAGATGTGGAACGCGGTCCACCGTGGTATCATGTTGTGTGGGGCAATACGATTAAATAGGAAAACCCTCGTCGCTACATCAACAGACGGCTCACGCTGATTCCCGGCAGAGGGAGGGGGGCCAACATGCAATACTTTCGTCCGTACCTACCACATGTCTGTACGGCGTAAAACAGTGCAATCTCGCTGTAATGGGGAGACGAGACAAGTAGCATCGTGCACAACATATGGCCCTTATGATTCGCCATTGTAGGGCGCAGCCGGTGTACGGTCAAGCATGTGCCACATTATGTCACTCAGTACGTAACGACGGATGATCAGTGTGGGTTACGCGTACATCAGCGGACAGTCCACACAGGCCGTACCACAACGTACACTGACTGCATCGACAACCGAATGCAACTGAACAGCTGCAAGGCTCATTTCACAAACAAACGCCTGACCGACCAGCTTGGAAGGGCAGGAGGGGAGGGCGATAGTCGTTCTGTAGCGTTACACCCTTCCAGTGGTTAGCGGGACTGTGTAGAAAGTACGCAACACTCGAAAGACATTTACGTGAGGGTACGCACCATGGCATCGAGAAATACACATGACACCAGAGGATCCAAGCAGTGAACTATGTTCAGAGGGTTGCTGTTAGGCAAAGCTACATTCCTGTGACGTTACATGTGACAGTTAAGGTGCAGTGTAAGTTAGGTTAAGGTGCAGTGTAAGTTAGGTTAAGGTGCAGTGTAAGTTAGGTTAAGGTGCAGTGTAAGTTAGGTTAAGGTGCAGTGTAAGTTAGGTTAAGGTGCAGTGTAAGTTAGGTTAAGGTGCAGTGTAAGTTAGGTTAAGGTGCAGTGTAAGTTAGGTTAAGGTGCAGTGTAAGTTAGGTTAAGGTGCAGTGTAAGTTAGGTTAAGGTGCAGTGTAAGTTAGGTTAAGGTGCAGTGTAAGTTAGGTTAAGGCGCAGTGTAACTTAGGTTAAGGTGCAGTGTAAGTTAGGTTAAGGTGCAGTGTAACTTAGGTTAAGGTGCAGTGTAAGTTAGGTTAAGGTGCAGTGTAACTTAGGTTAAGGTGCAGTGTAACTTAGGTTAAGGTGC
>NW_026062057.1:0-5000 GCF_023897955.1 Schistocerca gregaria | reverse complement strand
AACCGCCAGGCGACGGGCGCGCATCGCACGTTTAAGGAGACGCGGCCGGCCACACAGGCGACCACGACACTCCCAGGCGCCCGAAGCGGGACAAACGCCGCGCGCTTCAGTATACGTAGCCGACCCTCAGCCAGACGTGGCCCGGGAACGGAATCCATGGACCGCAATGTGCGTTCGAAACGTCGATGTTCATGTGTCCTGCAGTTCACATGTCGACGCGCAATTTGCTGCGTTCTTCATCGACCCACGAGCCGAGTGATCCACCGTCCTGGGTGATCTTTATCTTTTCAGTTCTCCACCGTCTCTTTCAAGACAGTTGCAGAGGCGGGACTGAGGCGTTTGACGGCCCCTGTTCCATTACTTTGTGTCCAACGGCCCGACGGCCGATGGGCGTCGTACGGCTCCACACCGGAGCGGACAGGCACTCGGGCGAAAGTCATTCAAAACCGGCGCCAGGCGCCAGGTGCCGCAGGCCAGCCGCTCCAGAGCTTCAGCGCTCGTACCACACAACACCACTTGCGCTAGTTTTGAGAGGCACGCGTGGTTCCGCACGCGGCGCACGGCTACTGCCGTACAGGTAGCGTGTTGCGCGACACGACACGCACATCGAAAGACATGCAGTCTAGTCGGTAATGATCCTTCCGCAGGTTCACCTACGGAAACCTTGTTACGACTTTTACTTCCTCTAAATGATCAAGTTTGGTCATCTTTCCGGTAGCATCGGCAACGACAGAGTCGATGCCGCGTACCAGTCCGAAGACCTCACTAAATCATTCAATCGGTAGTAGCGACGGGCGGTGTGTACAAAGGGCAGGGACGTAATCAACGCGAGCTTATGACTCGCGCTTACTGGGAATTCCTCGTTCATGGGGAACAATTGCAAGCCCCAATCCCTAGCACGAAGGAGGTTCAGCGGGTTACCCCGACCTTTCGGCCTAGGAAGACACGCTGATTCCTTCAGTGTAGCGCGCGTGCGGCCCAGAACATCTAAGGGCATCACAGACCTGTTATTGCTCAATCTCGTGCGGCTAGAAGCCGCCTGTCCCTCTAAGAAGAAAAGTAATCGCTGACAGCACGAAGGATGTCACGCGACTAGTTAGCAGGCTAGAGTCTCGTTCGTTATCGGAATTAACCAGACAAATCGCTCCACCAACTAAGAACGGCCATGCACCACCACCCACCGAATCAAGAAAGAGCTATCAATCTGTCAATCCTTCCGGTGTCCGGGCCTGGTGAGGTTTCCCGTGTTGAGTCAAATTAAGCCGCAGGCTCCACTCCTGGTGGTGCCCTTCCGTCAATTCCTTTAAGTTTCAGCTTTGCAACCATACTTCCCCCGGAACCCAAAAGCTTTGGTTTCCCGGAGGCTGCCCGCCGAGTCATCGGAGGAACTGCGGCGGATCGCTGGCTGGCATCGTTTATGGTTAGAACTAGGGCGGTATCTGATCGCCTTCGAACCTCTAACTTTCGTTCTTGATTAATGAAAACATACTTGGCAAATGCTTTCGCTTCTGTTCGTCTTGCGACGATCCAAGAATTTCACCTCTAACGTCGCAATACGAATGCCCCCGCCTGTCCCTATTAATCATTACCTCGGGTTCCGAAAACCAACAAAATAGAACCGAGGTCCTATTCCATTATTCCATGCACACAGTATTCAGGCGGGCTTGCCTGCTTTAAGCACTCTAATTTGTTCAAAGTAAACGTGCCGGCCCACCGAGACACTCAACTAAGAGCACCCTGGTAGGATTTCAACGGGGTCCGCCTCGGGACGCGCAAGCACGCCTTCGGCTCGCCCCACCGGCAGGACGTCCCACGATACATGCCAGTTAAACACCGACGGGCGGTGAACCAACAGCGTGGGACACAAATCCAACTACGAGCTTTTTAACCGCAACAACTTTAATATACGCTATTGGAGCTGGAATTACCGCGGCTGCTGGCACCAGACTTGCCCTCCAATAGATACTCGTTAAAGGATTTAAAGTGTACTCATTCCGATTACGGGGCCTCGGATGAGTCCCGTATCGTTATTTTTCGTCACTACCTCCCCGTGCCGGGAGTGGGTAATTTGCGCGCCTGCTGCCTTCCTTGGATGTGGTAGCCGTTTCTCAGGCTCCCTCTCCGGAATCGAACCCTGATTCCCCGTTACCCGTTACAACCATGGTAGGCGCAGAACCTACCATCGACAGTTGATAAGGCAGACATTTGAAAGATGCGTCGCCGGTACGAGGACCGTGCGATCAGCCCAAAGTTATTCAGAGTCACCAAGGCAAACGGACCAGACGAGCCAATCCGATTGGTTTTGATCTAATAAAAGCGTCCCTTCCATCTCTGGTCGGGACTCTGTTTGCATGTATTAGCTCTAGAATTACCACAGTTATCCAAGTAACGTGGGTACGATCTAAGGAACCATAACTGATTTAATGAGCCATTCGCGGTTTCACCTTAATGCGGCTTGTACTGAGACATGCATGGCTTAATCTTTGAGACAAGCATATGACTACTGGCAGGATCAACCAGGGAGCTGCGTCAACGAGAGCTGAGCAGCCGGCCGCCCGGGAGTGTGTCCCGAGGGCCCGCGCGAACACGCAAGCGTCCGCTCAATTATTCTGCAAACAGGAGGAGGCTGAGCTCCCCTGCACGATACACCTCGAAACCCTCTCAGGTCCCGGCGGCGCGCAGCGCCGTCCTAAGTACTTGGTCGGGTTCGAGAGAGGCGCAATCGCCCGGAGATAGGCGAGTAGACGCTTTCAGTGCGAACACCCGTGCTCCCAACTGAGCTTGCCGCTGCCGACAGAGGCCCGGGAGCGTGCTGTCGTGGCATTGCCGGCGGGAAACAACACGCGCCACCTACGGTGACCGGCAGCTCCAACGCCAGCGCCACAGAAGGGCAAAGCCCCACTTGGGTGCAGAAGCGAACTCTCCCAGCACAGCGCACGCGCCAACACGTCCGCAGAGCTGCGATACAAACCACCTGCGAGAACCGCCGGGGGCGACCGAGCAGCAGACGGCGTCGCGACGCCGAGTGCCGGGCGGCGGCGCATCCTCAACGCACACAGTCCGCAATCGGACCAGCACACTGCAGATGTCCACCGCGCTTCGCACCGGGCTCGGCAGAACCCACTTTGGCCGCCTGGCGCCGCGCGCCGGGTGCGCCGGCGCGTAGCTGGGACGCCAGCCGGGCCCGTCGGCCGGCGCTCCTGCCACTGGGCGCCCCCCACCAGCCGGCTGTAGTGCGTGCGCTCACGCAGCGCGCGGCCAGCACGCCGGGCGGCCCCCCCTCACCGGCCGGGGACTGTCCCACCAAGCCACAGCCTCGTATCGCTTCATACCCACATGGCCAACTCAGGTTCGGGGGCATGGCGGGTACCGCCGAAACAACCGGTTCACAGATGTACCGATCGTCGCTATCACCGATGCACCTGCAGCGCGAACAACCGCTCAACAACTGATTTCCAGTTCATTTGCGGATCTTTGGCAGCAAACGTATACGTCAATCTACATTTGCGAAATCTACGATTCTGGCATGCCTGCATGTTATGTGTCACGACACGCTACATCAGCCCACATACACACTACGGCATGTACACGAGAGAACACGTGGAAGATGGTCCGCGCACGTGTGCAATGTCCCTTGCGCGGTCGACTGTCAACCGGCCTCTGTAGCATGTCGCAGATGTGGAACGCGGTCCACCGTGGTATCATGTTGTGTGGGGCAATACGATTAAATAGGAAAACCCTCGTCGCTACATCAACAGACGGCTCACGCTGATTCCCGGCAGAGGGAGGGGGGCCAACATGCAATACTTTCGTCCGTACCTACCACATGTCTGTACGGCGTAAAACAGTGCAATCTCGCTGTAATGGGGAGACGAGACAAGTAGCATCGTGCACAACATATGGCCCTTATGATTCGCCATTGTAGGGCGCAGCCGGGTGTACGGTCAAGCATGTGCCACATTATGTCACTCAGTACGTAACGACGGATGATCAGTGTGGGTTACGCGTACATCAGCGGACAGTCCACACAGGCCGTACCACAACGTACACTGACTGCATCGACAACCGAATGCAACTGAACAGCTGCAAGGCTCATTTCACAAACAAACGCCTGACCGACCAGCTTGGAAGGGCAGGAGGGGAGGGCGATAGTCGTTCTGTAGCGTTACACCCTTCCAGTGGTTAGCGGGACTGTGTAGAAAGTACGCAACACTCGAAAGACATTTACGTGAGGGTACGCACCATGGCATCGAGAAATACACATGACACCAGAGGATCCAAGCAGTGAACTATGTTCAGAGGGTTGCTGTTAGGCAAAGCTACATTCCTGTGACGTTACATGTGACAGTTAAGGTGCAGTGTAAGTTAGGTTAAGGTGCAGTGTAAGTTAGGTTAAGGTGCAGTGTAAGTTAGGTTAAGGTGCAGTGTAAGTTAGGTTAAGGTGCAGTGTAAGTTAGGTTAAGGTGCAGTGTAAGTTAGGTTAAGGTGCAGTGTAAGTTAGGTTAAGGTGCAGTGTAAGTTAGGTTAAGGTGCAGTGTAAGTTAGGTTAAGGTGCAGTGTAAGTTAGGTTAAGGTGCAGTGTAAGTTAGGTTAAGGTGCAGTGTAAGTTAGGTTAAGGTGCAGTGTAACTTAGGTTAAGGTGCAGTGTAAGTTAGGTTAAGGTGCAGTGTAACTTAGGTTAAGGTGCAGTGTAAGTTAGGTTAAGGTGCAGTGTAACTTAGGTTAAGGTGCAGTGTAACTTAGGTTAAGGTGCAGTGTAACTTAGGTTAAGGTGCAGTGTAACTTAGGTTAAGGTGCAGTGTAACTTAGGTTAAGGTGCAGTGTAACTTAGGTTAAGGTGCAGTGTAACTTAGGTTAAGGTGCAGTGTAACTTAGGTTAAGGTGCAGTGTAACTTAGGTTAAGGTGCAGTGTAACTTAGGTTAAGGTGCAGTGTAACTTAGGTTAAGGTGCAGTGTAACTTAGGTTAAGGTGCAGTGTAACTTAACACGCGATCTAGTGT
>NW_026062056.1:0-187012 GCF_023897955.1 Schistocerca gregaria | reverse complement strand
CACACGCGAGACAGATGAGAGGTTAGGTTTCTCCGCCTCCTCTTTTTTTTTTTTTTCCAAAGGGGGGAGGGAAGAAGGAGAGATGGCGACGGCGCGAGAAAAAGTGTTTTGCATTTTCACACAAATTCTTTCAAACAGATTCGATGCATTCTCTGTATTTCCGAATGTCGTTGACTTCTTCCTCCAAGGGCAGTCTGAGCTCGCACCACCGTTTCTCGCCGTCTGTCAGTCTTCCCATGATACTGAAGCCCTTTCGGTCGCAGAAGAGCACAAATGCGTCAGACGCGGACATGGATCCGTAATTTTCGAACAGGCGCTTCAGCGCGTCTGCATGGTTGTCGTTCAGTTCTCTTAACAGGTCTGCGCTCCCTGCGGCGATGGGGTCCACCGCGGATTCGAGGAATTGGAGTCGGTCGAGTTGTTCGAATCCCTGCGTGCTTTGGGGGAAGAAGGTTAGAGGGTTTTTTTTTTTTCTTAATAGTTTTTCGTACCATTTCCTGTAAAATATCTCTTGAGGATTCAAGGCGTAGAATTTGAACAGGCTTGCATCGCTCAGGAAGCGGTTGGATCCTGGGTGGACTGTATCTGAGGGGAGATGGTCTAGCTCGACGCGCAGGGGGGGGGAAATGAATGCGAGGGAAAAGAACGTACCGAATCGCTGCAAGACGCGTTCGACGAGCGCCCCGTCGCCGATTGGCCTGCACGATGCAATCAGGATCAGCCGGGAACAGGCGGCTCCTCGGGTTGGATGCGATCTGGAACGCGGGGTTGAATAAGGAAAGACGCTTTCTCTCCGTTCTGGATGTGAGAGAGATGTGGCTCGTCCGACCTTAGAGGGACGATGGGGGACCGCTCGTGCGCTGAATCGAGGGTTACATAGGGGACGAGAGAGCCGCGCAGAAGAGAACGGGCCTGGTGAGGGGGGGGGGGGTCAGAGCGTTGAGTTTCCTCTCTTCCTTTGTCTTTTACACACATAATATATTTCAAAAAAAAAAAAAACATACGCTCATTTGACTGCTCTTAGCCAGGTCGACAGTTGTGAGGCGTCCGAAGTTTCTGAGCGCCAGCAGGGAGCGAGATGCCTCAGTGGTCGAGAGGGCGTGCTTGCCTTCCTCGAGGGTGCTAGAGCTGTCGGAAGAGTCGGAGAGGCCGCGAGCGGCGGATCTCGGAGGGGCTCCACGAGCGGCTGAAGGGAGAATTTCAGAAGTGAATATAAAAAAAAAAAAAAAAAGGGGGGGGGGGAGGTTTGAGCGATATGCATACTCGTTCTCAACCTGAGGAGCATTAGAGGGGGGCTCGTTGAAAAAGCGTTTTTGGAGTGGTTGTAGTTGACGAGTGCGGTGTCGAAGGGGAGGGGGGGTTCCGCAGGCCAAAGGGGGGCTTAAGAAGTGAATAAAAAAGAGGAAGAGGAGGGGGCGTTATATGGGGGGTGGTGAAAAAAAAAAAAGAAGAGGAGGGGGTGGCTCGAGCGAAATGCGCGCTCGTTCTCGAATCGAAGAGCGCGTTAGGGGGGCGGAGGTAGGGGGTTCCCCGGAGAGAGTGGTTGCCGTTGAGAGAGAAAAAGGGGACAGCGTGTGTTTTTTTTTTGTTGTTGTTGAGAGAGAAAAAGGACAGTGTGTTTTTTTTTTTGGCTGTTGTTGAGAGAGAAAAAGGACAGTGTGTTTTTTTTTTTGGCTGTTGGAGGAGGCGTTGGAAAAGGTATTTTTTTTTTCTTTAGAGATTGGAAGGCGGGTTCTTCGGGGTGGCTGTCAAAAAAAAGGATTGTGTGTTTTTTTTTTTTTTTTGTTCGTTGGAGGAGGCGTTGGAGAAAGTGTTTTTTTTTTTTTTTTAGAAATCGGAAATTGTATTAAGAAAGAGACTCGTAGCAGGGAGTCGTGAGGCCGAGGTAGGCGTCGGAAAGCGGGGGTTGGGGGGGGAGGAGAGTCTGGCGTCTGCGATCGAGCGAGATGAGTTGGTCCGCTTCGGAGGAGAGAGAGGGGCGTTCGTGGAGCTTGAAGAGCTTGCGAGAGAGTCGTGAGGGGGGTGGTCGGAGGAGGAGTGGGGGTGGTCGGAGGAGGAGGGGCGAGCGCCGATCCTGAAGCGGGGGTCGTGCGGAGAAGAGGAGTCGGAGGAGGAGCGAGAGTCGGCAAGGGCCTTGCAGCGCAGGGCGATGTGTTGAACTAGGTAGTTCTTGAGGGCGATGGGAAGATGCTGTCAGGGACGATGCGACTGATGAGGACGGGGAGGGCGCTGGAGTGGAGGTGCCAGGAGGAGTGGGTGAGGAAGGCGTCGATGACGTGGTCGAGAAGGAGGGACATGACGGAGCGGATTTGCCGGAGGGCGGCGCAGAGGAACCTGTTTCTGGAGGCGGTGGCGCCGGGAGAGGAGGAGGAGGAGGAGGGACGAGGCGATGAGGGGAGAGGTGCTGAGCGCGGCCGCGGTAGTAGGAGACCCAGGAGTTGGTGGAGGGAATTGGAGGTCCGGGTGGAGACGGGAGGAGTCGTGGTCGTGGTCGTCATAGAGTCGAGAGGTGAGGTAGAGTTCATATTTTTCGACGATGTCGACGACGGAGAGGATGTCCAAGAAGCTGCGAATGGCGTCCTTGAGATGAGTCCTGACGAGCCGAGCTTGTTGAGGAGTCAGCATCTCTTGCCACTCGGTAGAGAAGAGAGAATGATGCCACCAGTTGTAGACCTCGTCGACGAAGTACTCGTGAACGGCGGAGGAAGAGGAAGAGGGCGCGGAGGAGACAGGAGGAGGCGAGTGATGATGGGGTGCGGCCAAAGGGTTCAGGATGGAGTCAGGATGGCGACGACCTCGATCGGAAGACGATCCTTGGTCAGACGATAGCGGCACTGTCACGAACACGTGGCGGTGGTCCTGCTGGTTGTCGCTGCCGCCCGGAGAGGACGAGGCCCCAGCGGCACCGGGGGCGGCTTGAACATTGTTGACCAGGTCAAACAGACCCAAATAGACGTTCGACCCGCCGTGGCCGCCACCCAAAACCGACGGCCTATCACCACCTCCCTCGACACCATCCGTCGCGGACGACCGAGTAGGACTCCCACCGCCCTGCGCGGACAACATCGACGCGGCCTCCTGCGCGCGACGGTCCTCTCCGCTCGCCCGCAACGCGCTCACGCCTCCTTGACCGCCACCAGTGAAAAAGTTCAATATGCTCCTCGTCAACACATTCAGCAAACTCTGACCGTTCCGGTCCAACTGGTCCACCTGTCCAGACCCCCCTCCAGGCACCTCTCCGGCCGACAACGACGGGCTCGCGCCGCCCGCCGACGACGACGACGACGACTGCTGCAACCGCGCTCTCCCGCCACCCATCAACGCCACCGACTGGTCCGCCGCGTACTCGCGGTAAATCTGTACCAAATTCCTCAACAAGTCGCACAGCACGCTCCAATCCCCACGGTCAATCAAACCGCGTAACTGCACGTTCAGCGATATGTTCTGCATGTCCGTCCGAATCTGCATCAACAACTTCGCGTAAAACGAACGCCTCGGAATCTGCAACGACGTGTTCAACAACTGCAATCCAATCGGCGACGTCGAGGAACGCGTCCCACTCGCCTGCTGCTGCTGCTGCTGCTGCTGCTGCTGCGCGCTCGACGAACCCAACTGCTCCCTCAGCAACTGCTGCACATGTCTATAAATCACCTGCTGCACGTTCCCACCACTCTCCTGCTGCTGCTGCTGCTGCTGCTGCTGCTGCCGCTGCTGCACCGACGCTCCCCCCTCCCTAGCCTCACCACCCCCCTCCTGCTCCACCTGCACCCCTCCCACCACCCCCGACCCCGACAACACTTCCAACCCTCCCTGCTGTCCCGCCGACTCCCCCCCCCCACTCGCTCTCGCCGCCGACCCCGTCGCCACCCCCCCTCCCCCCTCCTGCTGCATCACCGTCAACAATATCGTGTGCGGCGACAACGACAACGTGTGCACCAACAACTCCACCTGCGCGTACACCCCACCCTCCCCCAACTGCTCCCTACCCGCCCCCAACAACTCCTGCCGCGCCCCCTGCTGCGCTCCCTGCTGGCTCGACGTCGACGCCCCCCTCCCCCCCCCCCCGGCGCCCTGTACCCATTCACCGCCATCTTCTTCACCAAGTGAATCACGTTCTTGTCCTTCACGTGGCAATCGTAGTACAACCTCGCCGAGTCGTCGTCCAACGACCTCCCCTGAAATATAAACCTCTGCGCCACCGGCTCCAACCCAGACTCCCTCGCTATGTGCGCCTTCAAATCCTTTATCATTATCTGCCCACGCGCAAACGCAACGCAACGCTCCTGTCAGTCACCCCCCTCCACACACACACACACCCCCCGCACACGTCACCGCACACACAAAAAAAAATGTCCACCACGAAAAACACAAAAACACAAAACACACACACACGCCCCCCACGCCTCCTAGGCACCACCGCGCTCAACCAACAGTACATCTTTCGGCACCACAACTTCAAACTGCCTCCCATGAATCGTCTTGAACACCACGTGAATGTCGTCCGACGACGCATACTTGTCGGGCTCCTTGTCACTCGGAGAAGACGCGAGAGAATCCATACAGCGTCCACAAACGTAAGGCAAAAAATGAACAAACCAAAAACAAAAAAAAAATACATATATATATATATAAAACTTATATTATCACTTCTGTCATATATGTATAATCCACGCAATCCCCACCCCCTCCAACACCACGCCAACCCACCCCACTCCACCTCGCTCACCCCCCCCCCAATTCCACTTCTCTCAAATCCCCTTTTTCTGTGTTTTCCTCTAACGGATTCTCAACCCACCCCACACCTGCCCCCTCTCCTCCTCCCTCACTTGAACCCCATGTGAATCGAAACCGTCCCAAACGTCAACTCCGTGCACGACACACCCTTGAACTTCGCATGCTCTATCATGCACTTGAACTTCTCCTGACTCGGAAACTCTCGAATCGACTCCACCAAATATCGATACGCGCTCTCATCCTTCGCGATCAACTTCCCCAAATATGGTATCACGTTAAACGAGTAAAACTCGTACAACTCAGAAATCCCCGGTGTCCGCACCGAACTAAACTCTAAACACGCAAACCTCCCTCCGGACTTCAGCACGCGATGCGCCTCCCTCAAAACCTTCCCAATGTCCGTGCAATTCCGAATACCAAACGCAATCGTGTACGCGTCAAACCGATCATCCTCAAAAGGCAAATTCTCAGCATCGCCCAACACCCACTCCAAATCAACGAACCTTGTGCAAATTTTAAAAAAAAAAAAAAAAAAAAAAAAGAGTCAATCTCTCCAAACAACCTCTTCTCCTCTATCCGCCCAGCACCAGACGTACTCGTTCCCACCACCGCCCAACTTCGACCTGCCCATCTCCAACATGCTCTCATTAACGTCGCACACCACGACCTTCCCCCTCCGCAACCCCCCATCTCCAGTCTCCCGAGACCACGCACCAACTCGACCATCCAACCCATCCGGACGACTCAGTCCCTGCGTGTGCAAAACCCTCTCCGCAATGCGGCAGGCTATGTCCCCCGTACCCCCGCGACATCCACTATCTGCTCTCCAACCCTCGGGTCAAGCATGTTGACCAAATGCGCCTTCCACAAACGATGCACGCCCAACGACATCACGTCGTTCATCAAATCGTAAGAACCCGCCACCCTGTTAAACACGTCCCCAACCAAACGAGACTTCTGCTCTCTCTCCACCTGCGCGAACCCAAAACTAGCCATCTTCTTGCTCTCACCAACACCTCCTAACTCACCATCGGCAACAACCCTCCTCGCCGACTCACCACCCACCCGTCAAGAAACGACACCCAACTCGACGAAACCCCCTCCCATTCGCACCCCTCCAAATCCCGGAACCCTATATGACAAACGACAGACATAGCGGATCTGAAAAAAAACGAAAAATAAAAAAATAAAAAAATAAAAAAAAAACACAACGGCGCAGAAACGCGCCGCGCAAACGCCCAGCCAATGATCGCAACCGCATCCGAGCAACGAGGCAAACCCACCAAACCGCCCCAAACCACCCCCCATGCAAAAAAAATAAGAAGAGACTAGTCGCCAACTAACCAATAACCGCACTGAAAACAACCCCAAAACAATACCCTGCACAAATAATGCGGCTGCGTACCCCAACAAACGCGCAAAAACTAACGACGCCAACCCACTCGAGCACGCGCGCCATACCCCAACAAAACACCACTCGCGAGAAAAAAATAATTGTACCCTCGCTCCCACCCGAACCAACTCCAAACATGCCCGAGACGCAAAAACGCCTCCTTCTCCGACTTCACGCCGGCTTCTTTCGACACCTCAACGAACAGCTGTACACTTGCCACAGCTCTGAGACTAACCGCCTCTTCAGCTCGGACCCTTCTGTATTCGCAAAGTATCATGAGTTGTACCGCACACAAGTCGAAAAATGGCCGGAAAACCCTCTTCTCAAAGTCATTTCTGAGTTAGAAAAATTGCCAAACCGTACAACCATCGCCGACTTCGGCTGCGGCGACGCGTTGTTGGCGCGAACTCTCAAGAACAAGCGCGTGTACTCGTTCGACCACATAGCAAGCAACGAATACGTGACACCCTGTGACATGATGCACGTACCTCTGAACGACCAAACCGTCGACGTTGTGGTGTTCTCGCTGTCGCTGATGGGAAAGAACCTGAGCGACTACATCTCGGAAGCTCATCGCGTCGCGAAACCGCGGGGGAAACTGAGAATTGTCGAAGTCAAGTCGAGATTCGAGTCCGTCTCGGACTTCGTCTCGAAACTCGCGAATCTAGGGTGGCGCGTCGACAACGTCGACCACGTGAGCAACAACGTGTTCATATGGATCCGCGCCGTCAAGCAGGAGCGGCGAGCCAGCGGACCAGTCGACTTGCGACTCCTCCCCTGCCTCTACAAATGTAGGTAGAGAGTGCAACGAGGTAGCTCCGTCGGACCACACAGACGCGCGCATGTCCCGTGCCAATCAAAACGACAGTGCGTACGTCGTGCCAAACCTGCCAAAAAACAAACACAAACGCCCGACCAGCCCGTAAACAAAAAACCTAACGGCTCTTCTAAAAAAAAAGAAAAATTCAGTCGTCTAAGTTGAGTTCAGTATAAGTGCCGTTGAGGATATCTATGGCTGTTTGTCTGGACGTGTCTTTGAATCTGCCTATGTAATATCTTGAGATAGAGTTGATGCCGTCCTTCATCAGGCCGCTGGTGTTTCTCTTTCCAGTTCTCGTTAGATCGCCCTTGAGTGCCTCGGTACCGGCGTACTGAAGTGAGACTGAGTCTCCGTTGTTCGCCCAGGCCTCTTGCAGGACTTTTTCTAGGAACTCTGTTTCCGCGTAGTTGAGTTCGATTTGAAGACACTTCAGCATGTCGCCCACGACCTTTCTCCCAATGTGGCTCTGAATGAGGTTCGTGCGGTCGAGACAGTCTAGACAGTTCGTGCGAATGACACCGTGTTGGACGCTAACACCGCGCCAGTCCGCCGTCTTGGTGAAAAAAACCCATTTCGTTCAAAGTGAGGTGACAAATTCTGAACGATTTGACCCACGCTGCTGGGATCCCTTTTGTAGTTCTCGTTGAAGTCAAAGGCTAAATAGTGAAGCCGCCCTTTGTAGCTCTCCGCGACACGCCTGTAGATATCACAGAGATCCCGCTCAATCCCTCGCTGACTCAAGAGATTGACAATGTAATGAGGCCCGTAGTATCTCGTCTGTTCGGACAAGTGCTTCGAAAAAAGTCGTACGTTCTTTTCGATGTTTGGCTCGATTTTAGGTACCGGATAGAACTTCTTGCCAACCTGCTCCCACAAAACGGGAACGGACCCGCGAACCTGCGTGAACGCGAGCCAGTGATTCTCGACCAGCAAAATCTGTTCCGTCTCTACAAAGTTGGCGGTATCACCGTCCTCGTTCACGCCTCTCGTGTTGTACCTCGTTCCGTCGCGAAAACGATTTCGACGCGAAATCAAAAACAGGTCAACCCTTCGACCCTGCAGCACCAAGGAGAACGCCTGGAACATGCCGCGAATCATTGGAATGATCCACTCGTGAAACCCCCTCTCGATAAACGGGGTGACTATCACTCGGTTGCAAAAAAAAACGATCCTCGCACTTTCTCGCACAAAAAAAATGGTCAACACGGTCAGTGTATACATAAAAAAAAAAAAGAAGAAGAGAAGAGAGAGGTACCTGACTCCAAAACGGTTTGCAGCGATGGCACTCGGCGAGCCTCTTGTTCATGAAGCAGGTCAAAATGTCAAACGTGTAGCTGAAATAGAAATCCAGGGCCTTCAGGTGACTCCTCAATAGCTTCAATAACCTCCGGTATTGTTTTTGCTGCGCGAAAAAACGAAGAACCATTCGAAACATGTCAGAACTTGTCAAAAGTTTTTTTTTTCGGGGGGCGATTCCTACGTACCTTTTCTGTGTCTTTGAAGACGGCCTCATCGAGAGGACTGTGCGGAACTCTGACGATGACGGGGGGCCACCAGCTTGTACACGATGTGCCTGCCCATCGTAGCGACGAGCACTCGCTCCTGGATGAGGATGAGGTGGAGGTCATTTTGCAGGGTGACCAGACCAATCAATCCATAAACGACCAAGTCCGGCGACACCTTTTCCAGCTTTTCGTATTTCAGAACCGAGGACGGTGAGAGATCTTGGCGCAGAGGGGATCAGAGTCAGAGACCGCGCGCCGAGAAGAAAAAAAAAACGGGTACCTTCCAGAGAAAACGTCTGACGTAGCCTATTGAACACCAGTAGCTTTTTCGCGGTAGAGGGCGTCGTGCTTTTGATCGGAACCAGCGCAAGGTGTTCGTTGGAGGAGATGACGCGAATGGTGCTGTGGACGCCGTATTCTAGGTCCGGCACACAGCGACATGCGTTCCACGAGTTCTTTTCCATTGTGTAAGAAGGAGTCACGGAGCGCGCACCCGGTTGCGACACTCTGAATTCATTCATTCAACAAGGGCGCCTCAATGAGGCACATTCACGGCGTAGAATGGGACGCTGTTTTTTTTTTTTTTATAAAAATTTCTAGGGAATGTTTGATGAGCACGCGTACCTCGCTTCCTATATCGCGGAAGAGCGGCTTCCACTCGCGGCAGGGCCCAGCACAGGGCGCTGCGCGCGCGTTTCAGAAGAGGGCGCGACGAAGGCTGGACCAGATGCTCAGAATGAGGCCACGGATAGCAAAGATCAGGGCGCGCCAGAGGGAGGCGGGCTCAGCTTGGTAGAGAAACGAGTGGGGTTGCTGCGGTGGATGCGAGCCGTGCGGCGTATCTTGATGGTGTCCGGGGTATCCTGGTCGGGGAAGGGAGAAGGGAGAACCGAACTGGGCGCGATAGGCTCGTACAAATTTTTTGACACTTTTAGAACGACGGGGCGGTCGTATCGGCTCAGATTTCTCGGCTCGGGTGACGCGTTGCCGCCCTGGTTGACCGGCGAGAAGCTCTGGTGGAGGAGAGGTGAGAACGAGTGCGGACGCGGAACATTCGAGAGGAAAAGAGCGTACACGACTGCGATGAGGCGAAGAGGACGGAACTTCGGAGAGGAGCACGTGAGAAGTCGGAGAAAAGCAGGCTGACAATGTCGAACAAGAGGACGTACATTCCATAGACGGCTGTAAGTTTGTGTGACTATGTATGACATGCTCGCTGGGCGATTTTTTTTTTTTTTTTTAGCGACTGGGAGAAGAAGAATAGGAACTCGAGTAGCTGGACGACGAGCACGAGGACGACGAATAGGACGACGACTCCGAGTCGCTTTCGTAGTTGACTGGACGGGATGCGGCTTCCGCGGCCCTTCTCTCGGTTATTTTTTTGACGATCTCCGCATACACGAGTCTGAGCTCTTCGGTTACGCTGCCGAGATTGATGGCGGTCCAGAAGTTGATGGCGAACTTCACGTTTTTCGGCGGGTCCGTGGGAAATAGTCCGTTGAAGTAGGGGCGGAGTTTTGGATCTTGAAGGCGGCAGTTCAGGTTCTTGATACCAAGGTATTCCGCGAGGTCGTTGAAGACGATTTTGATAAATATCCTCGAAGGAGAGGTTGTGTCCTCCTCACTGAGCTTGATGTGACGAAGAACGGTCCATGGAAGGGCGTCCCGTAAACAGCAGTGGGCAAAAAAATGACTGATGTTCAAAAGCCGTTGTCGCTCGTTGGCAAGTCGATGAATCGATTTGTAGGTTTCTTCAAACAGCTGTTCAAACATAGCTTGAAAACGACGTTCCAGCACGCAAAACCTTCTGAGCAATCAAACTGTAGAACTTCAAATAGGTGCGTTCTTCTGCGCAGCACTGGATGAACATGTTGCAGACGGTGTGCTCTTGTCCGGGCTCCACCTTCATCTTCAAGAGCTTATGAGCGACCTCCTCGTGGTCTCTGGAACTCATGATAGTCAAATAGACTGCGCGTTTCAAGTTGACCACATCTGTGTTTGTGGCATCTTCTATAACGACCTTTTGTTTTTCTTCCTCTTCTTCTGAGCTCTCATCTTCCGAGTCGCTCTTGTCGTCTCCGAGTACCTCCCGCTTGAAGGCCTCGTACTTCTGCTCGTTCTCGGTGTACTTGGGATCGAATCGGAAAAAGTTCAGCCACTCCTTGACGTCCACCTTCACCTCGTCCTCGTCGATCGACAAACCCTCGTGAGTCACTTGATCGTCCTCGTCGACCAAACAGAGCTCCTCGGGCACCGCCGGAAATCCTCGAACCCCCGCTTCCTCGCGGCAAACGCGTTCTCAATCAGGTACTCCACGTGCTTGTCTATCATTCCCTCATTCAAAATCGCGCGAAAACGGTCAAAAACATCCGACAAAGACTTAGGAGACGCCTCTCCCAATCTCTGCGCCACCATCTGCACAAACGGCACCGCAATCTCCACGCTCTCAGTCGTCGGCCTCTCCAATAACACCAACACTATCTGCAACGGCACAAACAGCCCACACACATACTGGTTCGCCAAATGTGCTATAAACCGACTAGAACTCAACAAGCCCGCCCTGTCCTTCCTCCTGTACGACTTTCTAAACTGCTCTATCAACCTCATCAACAGCAACTCGCCTATCTCCGGCACCTTCGTGTTCACCGCCGCCACCAACGCCGCATACACCGGGGTATACAAAGGAGACGCCGCCTGACTCCTCATCAAACTGCGGCACAACAAACCGCGACCCCGAATAATGTTCACCTTAAACAAGTCAATCACCACGCTCCGAATGTTGTACACACTCACCTTGTTCACCAAACCATTAATCCTTCTTCTCAGCAATTCCCAATTCGCCCTCTGCCTCCCCTCGTCTCGGTCCACCTCCACAGCATGCACCTGCCCGTCTGACGCGTGCAAGTCCTTTCTCTTGTGTGGCGGCACGTAAACCCCATCCCCCTCCATCAACCACCCCAACGACCTCTCCACCGCTCCCCGACGAGTCCCATCCTCCGACGCCCCTTCCGACTCGCTAGCTCGATTCCCACCCCTCGAAGAACGCTCGCTCATCTATGTCACCCACCGAACAACAGAGCGAATAATACACACCCCACCCATTTCGTGTCCACACCAAAAAAAAAAAAAAAAAAAAATTGTACCACTCTTAACAACAGTCATATGTCCTGTCACTGCACCGCACCAACGCGCTCCCCGTCCTCCAAAACCGCTCTCATCGACGATGAACAACGCACACCCTCAAACCTCACTCCCTTCCCTAACCATTACACGCTACACCCACCAGGTGCGCTGCTCCCTCGATGAACCTCAACGCAGCCGTAACTCACACACCTCCATCAATACTAACCAAGCCCCCCATCAGAAATTGAACTGGAACGCGAGTTCCGCCTGTTGAACTACAATATCTTCATTAGGCCACCTATCGTCAACACCAACGGTAACGACTGGAAAACCGAAAGACTAAATCACATCATTCAAGAAATAGAGCCATACGACCTGGTCACCTTTCAAGAGTTTTTCGGCTCATTCTCGTCTCGGCGCAAACGATTCATCAAAAAATCCATAGAATTGGGATTCCAATGGCACCTCTGCAGCCCACGCCAACACTACCTCGTCGACGGCGGCCTCCTTATCTTGAGCAAATTTCCCATCCTAAAAGACGACTTCCTCCCATTCAACCACGGCGCGTCTTGGGACAAACTCGCCAATAAGGGAATCCTGTACGCACTCGTACAAATCGATTCTCTATGTGTACACGTCTTCAACACACATTTACAGGCCATATGCGAAGCACCCAGCTCTCATCAGTGCAAAGTCATGCAGCGGCAAATCAGCAAGTGCGTCCAATTTATCCGCTCTAAAATACAAGGCAACAGCTACCCAGCCATCATATCGGGCGACTTCAACGTCGACGCAAACGCGCCGCCAGACTCATACCACGCCCGTCAATACTCAGCGCTGCTCAGTGCACTCAAAATGCTTGAAAATAGCCGTTACGACACCACACAATCCGCACAAAACCACAACAACGAATTTTTCGACTTGCTCTATCTGTTTAACGCTAATCAATATCTAATCACCTTCCCAAATATCATCCTCGCCAGTAATCAGCAGGGCACACAAAACGCGTTAACTCAAAAACAAGTGTCCCAGCAACGAATCGACTACATCTTCTGGCTCTCGCCTCTCTCCTGTCTAACTTCCCCCACTTTTCAACACACCCAAAACTCTCAAACGCCACCCTCAGACGACAACCGGCACATCAAGCCCGTTAACTGCAAAATCATCCCGTTCTTCGTCGACTCCTCCCTAAACACGCCGTTCACCCACCTGAGTGACCATTATGCCATAGAAGCATCTTTCCAAATCTTCAAATAAAAACAAACCTGTCAAACCTGTCGAACCAAACATGCAAAAACCTGCTTTCGTAAATGTGAGAAAACACAATCTCTCTTTCGTACTCGAAAGCCGGTTATGCGCGGGATCTGGGCAGGGCATCCTTCGGACAGCGCAGACGTCACCGAAGCGCCGAAAGGCTTATTGAGGCGCATCAGATTTGTTCTCTTTTGAACGACATCCGAGACAGAACCAAGCCCGTCGCTCCCAGATAGCCAACTTCTGACAGTTCGCAAATCGAACAGAGCTGCCCGGCAAATGCAGACGAATAATGGGCGTGGCAATAGGGACAGTCGGCGTAGGGCGTCCCCTTATATATGGGCTTGAAGGATTTGGCGCACAAGACAGAGGGGTTCTTTTCGTCGTGATCCATCGGGTTCAAATCTTGAGAGCCATTTTGCTTGCAGAAGCTGATGACCTTTTGAGCCAGCTGGACGACATCAGACTTCGGATTGGTGTAGAGCAGCTTCTGGGCGAAGAATTCGGCACGAGCGTAGTTTTTAAGTTTGACATTGACGTTCATCGCGAGGCGATAGACAAGGTGCTGATGCTGAGAATTCAAGCTGCAATTCGCAAAATGGTACGTGAGTTCGGAAATGCGGGAGGGAGGACCGTCCGAGGCGGAAAGCTCCCTGCGATTTAGCTCAATTGACAGGCAAAGCAAGTACTGGACGCAGATCGAGATCAATTCTTGAACTTCTTCGAATTCCCCAGCTGAATTGACGTATAGCAGGGGAATGCGCTGCAAAATCGTTCGGAAGCGATCGAGGGCATCTTGAAACTTGCCGAGAGAAAAAGCGCTGTAGGCGAGCTGGAGCAAGTCGATCAGTCCGGTAATCTCGATGCAAGACACGTATCCCCTGTAGGGCTGTCCAGGAATCTCTCGAACTAAAGGAATGGCCATAACAGGCGTAGAAGGCAAAAGACGTAAAAATGCATGTGAACTCAGCGCAATGTAAATGAACTGCAATTTCAGCGGCTCAAAGTGAACCACGCCAAGTTGCTTGTTTAACAGGTCCATAGCGACTTTGAACGCCCCGGCTGCGACGTGATCTACGGGAACTGCGCTCTCAGAAAGCTCCCATGTCTCTTCATAGGTTAGACCCTCTTCCGGTAGCTCGACGGCGTCTAGTGCTAGAACAGGCCCTGTCGAATCAGACAAAACGGGCAATTCTTGCTTGTCAAATTGCCAATCGTCTTCCTCTTTGTCGCCCTGAGACGATCCAATTTGTTCGTCTCTTGCGTTCTCTTCCCACAGTCCGTCGTCTTCGAACGCACCCTCAAACTCGAGTTGATCATCGGCCGGCAGCATCGCCGATGTCTTGGACTTCTTCCTGTCCCCGCTCTTCAACAACTCGTCAAACAGAGTGGGGTCCGGCGTCAGCACGGGCCAGCTCGCGATTTGGACGGACTTGATTGGTGAGGGAGGAATCAAGAGCTTGGAGTCGGGGAAAAGTCCCGCGACGTCCAAACTCGAGGGCGACTCGGCACCCACGTCTCGCTCGACCTTCCTTCTTACCTCATCTGCCTTCTCACTCAGCCCATACACACTTGCTGTCAGATAGGCCAAAGAAACTGGCCAAGATTGCGCAAAAGTCAGCAAAAAATAAAATTTTAAATTTTAAAAATGTTTCTCGGCTGAGTGAAACCCAACATTCCAATTTCGAGACGGTGAATGCTGGGGAAAATCTCAGCCTCTTAGACTTCCGCAATAAACAATCAGGTTTGACGTACATATGCCGGCCTGCTCCAATATCTCGACTCTAGACGCTATGTCTCCAGTTACAAAACTCAAATGCAACATCGCCGCGACATCTCCCTGTCTCTTCAACGCCCCCGACAATGCCCGCAACTTCTCCGACTGCCCCATTGCCATGTACAAAAGAAACAAATTCTCGTAGTCGTTGATCCTCTTGTATATCTGCTCCGCCATCTCGTAGCGTCCTCTCTTGGACGAGGCCAGCGCCAACTGCTGCCAGAAATCTATCTGATCAACTTCGCATGCAGACTCGTATGCCTTGTCCATGTCCCCGCATGTCAAGGACAGGGTGAATCTCTCTCTGGGATCCTGCGCGAAGCACAGGGCCAACTCTGGATACTTCTTCTGCTGCAGGTAGGTCACGATGGACTGGCCCGGTATGCCCGACTTGGCGATATAAAACGCCTCCTTGAAGCTCTGCTTTCGAAGCGCGTCCTTGAACAAAATTTCGGAGTCGTCGACGGTGATCGTCCTGTTCTGCACGCTCCGATCGAAACAATAAATCTTGTTTCCAACGACAGCTATAAGATATATCGACTGATTCAAAGTGCGCACGATACCGGAATCGCCGTTGGGAAGCAAATACATGATGTGGTTCGTTACCGTGAAAAAAAAAACCCCCTTGTCGGTCCAGACGCCGCTCTTGACCCTGGCCTTCCCTTCTATAGCGCAGAGCACCTTCAGGCTCATCGTGCACAGCAACACTGACTTCTCGCCCATGAATGCGACCATGTCCCCACCTGACTCCTCACTGACGTGTCTCGACGAAAACTTGATTTTCTCGGGCATTTGCGCCTCGGCAACCACCTTCTGCGCCCTGATGTCGAGCAGGTAAATTCGATTGCCACACCTCAGGAACAAGTGGTCTTGTGCAGCAGGAAAAATCGCCTCAATTGGGCATTCCAGGTCAAGAGAAGAAATGGTCGCAAATACCTTGTCCTCAATCGTTTTCAACGCGAGCGTGTTCGGCCGCCTCGAGTCCAACACGGCAAAACAGCTGTCGTTCGCCCAGCAAGCCTGGGACCCAGCACTTTTGCTCACCTTGACATTTCCTTGATATATGTCCTTTATGATGTACACCTCGTGACAGTCCTCGACGCCTTCGTATGTGACCAAAAATGCTGCTTCCTCCTGATTGTATTCGAGCTTCCGCGGCGGTGTGGCACGCCCCTTGAAGGACAAGATGTCTTTCTTCAATCCAGACTGCAACTCAAAAGACTGAAGCGCATCGCCTCTGATGTAGAAGACCGTATTGTTGAAGACGCAAAAACAAGGTCTTTCCTTCTCCAACTTAAAAATGATAAAGCCAGAATCGTGACCAGCCGCAATCAAACCCCTATTGGGATGCGCGGCCACCATCCAAAAGCGATCGTTCTCACGGCGGTGTATATAGATGAGCGTCCGCTTGATAATGTCCCAAATGCGCAGAGTCTTGTCCTCGGCGCAAGATATCAAAACGTCCCTACTCGGATGAAAGGCGCAGCAAGAAACGTTGTTGTAATGACCTCTAAACGTGTCGATTTCCCAAGCTCTTACCTCGTTGTATCTCCAAAGTTTGATCTGTCGGTCATCCGATGCGGAAACGGCCAACGGCAACGTAGGGTGAAAACAGGCCCAATTGACCCCGTCATTGACGGTCAAAATGAACTTCGGTGTAATCACGGAGTCACCGATCAAGTTCGCCTGAAACTGAAAAGAAGAACTCTCTGCCGGCACGATGTGCTTCTTTCGAAGTGCTGAGCACCGGGATTCGAATCCGCAAACGAGTCGCAGCAGGTCGAGTGCAAACGAAAATGTTATTCGACGTTCGAGGGAGAGGCGGCTCCGCGACATGCGATGGCGCCGAAAAAAAAAACACTAAACCGTGTGAGTACCTGAAATGTCCCATATTCTAATTGTGTTGTCCAAAGATGCCGAAATAACGAGGTCCTCCGTTGGGTGAAACTTCGCACACATGACATAATGAGAGTGCCCCAGTAGAACAGTCACAAACTGCCGCGATTGCCAGTTCCATATGCGAATGGTTTGATCGTCTGACGCAGACAATATCCAAGGATATTCATAGTGAAACTCCACAGTTCGAATGTAGTCCATGTGCTCACTAAAGGAAAATATGCACCTCTTTTCCTTGTAGTTCCACACTTTGATTTTGTCGTCATCACCTCCTGAAACGAACAACAGCTGGGTGGGGTGAAACGCCACACTTCGCACGGGACCTAGTGTAGCAGTCGGAGATTGGCCAATCCAACCGCGTAATTCATAAGAGATGCCGTTATATATGTGTACACACACGGTGTGCAAAGTGGCCAGAACCGGTCAGCGAAAAAAAAAGGGCTACTTTAGGATGCCGCACTTTTCGAGCAAGCATCTGTGCACAGCAGACATAGAAAGCGCGGTGACGGATTTATAAGGGAGTGGAAAAGAGAGCCCTATAACGCATGGGAGCAGTTCAAAAAAAGCGCACCTTTGTGCCTGTCAAATTCGTGGATGAGCAGCTTGACGCTGTAGTCCCATAACTGGATGGATCCGGTATGAAGGCCCAAGAGAATCCATGGCCGCAACGGGTGAAAACTCAGACCCTTGACACGTGGCGTCTCCTGCTCAAAGATCGAAATGAAGTGAACGGCATTGCCAGAGGTCAAACTGTCAGTGCTCATGACTGTTTTCATAGAGCTAAGATGCAAGAGGCTGGTAAGCGATTACGAAGTGCACAGCCGCAACGTAATGGGGAGAACTGGGTACAAAAAGAGCAATTTGGCGATTAAATTTTGACGTATTAAAAAAAAAATGCTTTTTTGCGTTAGCTTGTAAGGTTACGGCGAAAAAAAAAGGAGAACGAGACCAACAAGGCCAGACCCGCGACAATGTCTCATAAATATCGCTGCCAAAATGTGACTTTTTTTTACCGGTTTTGAGAATTATTTTTTCCTTGAACCTTGAACAGTAGACGAATTTTGAAGAAGATCGACTGGTATGATGTTTTTTCTCTTTTTGTGTGCTTTTGTGGTTTCTTGAGGTGGCGTATTTTGTGCCTTTTTTTTTGGAGGAGTGAGCTCTCCATATGATTCTTTCGTTGGCTCTCGCTTGCTTTTGATCTTGAATGAAGCATGTATGGCCGGCTCTACGCATCGAAATACCAGCTTGGGGGTGTCTGATTGTTGCGCTTGGATGCAAAACTCCACTTTGACTCGTTTGAAAGCAACGATAACAATTTTCTCATCATTGGTGCTCAAAGTTTGCTTTTTTGGATTATATACCCAATCGCTTGCACGCGTGTTCGACCCATCTGAACCCAAATAAACTTTGCCCTCGATGCCGTACCGATGGACCAATACATCAAAGCCATTCGCAGCCAACGAAAGCACGTGAGCCAATTCGTTTGTCATGACCTTCCCGCGAAAGTATTGAAGCGTGTGATATCGAATCGAGTCGCGACTTGCACGCTCAGCCATTCGGTACCGCCGATTGATGGAGTCGCAAACGCGATGAATGTACCGTACGCCGAGGCGCTTAGACAGACTGCAATGGTTGATGCTCGCAGCCAGTAGGCGATGGACAATAATATCGGCAAATCGCCGAATAGGAGATGTGAAGTGCGTGTAAATAGGCTCCGCCAAACCGTAATGGTAAAATTGAGATGGTGCCAAGCTGCCGCTGGGAAAATACCGCGCCCGATTCATCGTTCGCGTAACCATAATGCGCAGTAGCCTGTCAAATAAGTTGTTCGCTGACGAGCCATTCTTGAATTTTTGAGAACCCATTTCCAATGTCTCGGCTAGATGCTTGCCATCGCTCGAGTCGACGCGGATGCCATAGTGTTCTAGAGACACTGAAAGTGCATGTAGCTTAGATTGGTTTGGAGGTGGGTGATGTCGCAGCAATGCAAAGGCTGGGAAAGACCGGCAGATCTGAACGGCAACGGTTACATTTGCTAAAAGCATAAATTCTTCAATTAAATAATTGGTTTCTTTAGCTTGATACATTTCAACGTCGATAGGGTCCTGCGTTTCTTGGTCCTTTATGAAATTCACTTCTGGAGAAGCCAATACCAGTGCGCCGGCTTTTATTCGTCTGGATCTTAATACCTTCGCCATTCGGTTAAGTAAGCGCAAACTTTGCGTCAATTCGTCGTTCTTGTTCAAATCGTCCATTCGAGTCTGTGCCTCTCCGTAGCTCAGATTTGCACGAGAACGAACTACCGTCTTGTGAAAAGAGTGGCCCACAATCTGCATGTCCGTGTCATTGTCCGCATCACTCGTCGACTTATTCTCTGTTGACGGTGGCGTCAATTCCCAAAGCACGGAAAATGCATAACGATCGACCCCGCAGTTGATGGAACATAAACACTCTCCGAGCTCTCGAGGTAACATGTCGATTCGACGATCTACTAAATAGACGGTGTTGCCTCTCTTTCTAGCTTCTTCATCCAGCTGAGATCCCTCCTTCACGTAGTGCGAAACGTCGGCAATGTGCACGCCCACTTGAAAATTCCCATTCTCCAATTGCTTCACGTGTAATGCATCGTCGATATCTGTGCATCCAGGTGGATCTATCGAGAAAATCAACTCGCCTCGCAAATCGAGCCTAGAACCGTCCGCCAACACCGGCGAATTAATAGGTGGCAACTCAGCCAACACTTTCGAGGGAAAAGGCGCCAATTCAATTTGGTGCTGCAACAACAATGCCTCAGCTTCCACCTTTTTGTCGCCCACAGGACCCAATGTCCTTACATAGTGACCCCATGGCAATAAAGAATAGCGACTCCAACCGTCTATCGAAACAACAATCCGTTTATCCAGTAATTTCGCGTATCGGCGGGTCCGAATTCGAATTTTCGAAACCCTCCGATCTAAAGGAACAAACAAACATTCAACATCTGCATTGCCTTCATCCCCCTCCACACTCTTGCTCCTCCTCTCTATCGCACCCGCATAGGACCTCCGGCACTTCTTAACAATTGCCACTACCTTGCCTGTCGGCTGCTTTTTGGCATTCTCTTTCACGCGAACGAAACCTAATAGCTTTTCTTTTTTCATTTCCTCCACCTCTTCCAATAGCAACAACTGATCCTCAGGTGTATCAACGTCGATAAAATAGGGCGATGGCGCCTGCCAGCAGTCCTTACTCAGCAACTCTACCAACACCACATCGCCATCCACCGACCTATTCATCGCCACCTTTCCTTTGATTAAAATCTCACGTTCTTCGGGCGGAAGCCGCGTATCGTCATCTCCAATCATCACCGTCGCCTCCAAGCAATTGTCGAGACTCTGTCGAATAACTCCTTGGTATATCGAACGAGACTTGTCAGATAGCGCTTTCAAGATTTCAGATTCGGAAAGGTGTTCCGGATAAATTGGTTCAAGCTCCAACTCCTTCTTTGATGGATTTCGCATCCAACTCATCTCTCTTTCTTCAACAATCGCCAGCATGTCCATTAGCTCGTCATTTTCCAACTTCGATAAATACTCATACATCGTCAAAACCTGCAATCCATCCTCTCTCGCCAACTCTGCGTCCCGCTCGTTATTTGTCACCACGTAAATCGATGCAGAACCTTTAAAGTGGTCCCGATACCACGCAGCCGCTACCCGCATTGTACGTGCGTTAAAGGCCCTGCGCGTCTCTCCGGGGTTTCTCTCTACGTGCGTCTCTTCATGGAACTCGTTTGAAAAAATATAAAAATGTCGCTCTCCATCTCCGCAAATGTCCCTCAATAGCTGATAGTATTGATGACTCGCCTCCCGCACGCCTTCTAGCACCGTCTGTAAAATTATCACATCCTTAATCTCGCTCCTTTGTAACAACTCCATCTGGTTCAACACCACGTCCACATCGATAATGAAATAATTTGGGACCTCTCCTTTTCTTGCACCGGCCGTGAGATTTTGAGACCATGCGCGCTGATCGTTGGCCACCAGCGAAAAATTCGAGTCATTGTAACAATGCTTGCATATAGAAGAGCCGCAAAATATGTCATTCCGTAAATAAACCTCCGACACTACCCTTCTGACCTTATTGTTGCGTGTAAAACGGAGAAATATCCTATTCAACATTGAGTAAAACAAAGCCAACCGACATGCCGGTCGGCGGCCTTGATAGCAATTTGAATTTTTTTTTTTTTGAATCGTCGTAAGCAAAACGGACTTTTTGTTTACGCCTTTTTCCGAACGGCAAAACAGGTATTAGACTATTTATCAAGCGTCCCCTGATAGGCGGAGGCAGATGTTTCAGCCGCATTTAAGAGGTCCAAGCGGTGCTTCGTTTACTCAGGATCAAGTCCGCTCTGTATTTTTGGCTATCGCATTGACAGATAGTAGGCGTACGTTTCTGAGCTAGAGCAAAGCAAATTTCCTGTATATCGAACATGCTCTAACTGCCTCTGTCGGTCCACCTCTTTTTACGTATCGAACCACAAGATGGCGCGAGCTCAAATCATGAAGCATTAGAACCTGTCAGCAATAACGACACAAAAAAAATTCGAATCCCCCAAACTGATGGCAACTCTTCTAGGAGGCACCTAATGAAGCATACCTGGAGCGATTTAACTGCTTTATCGATCGCCCTTGCTAAATCCATCGTTGAGACAGAAAATGTGGACGTAAAAGTCATCGCTTCAGAACACATTGCGACCTATTTAAAATCTGTCAAAAATAAAACTATTTTTAATTGGTCAAGCACGCCCAAATCTGTACTGGAAAATTTGGCATTTTACTATGAGCCCGTTTCTGTATCAACCACTGCGGATTCTCCACAGTATAAAGAGCGCTTCTTCAAAACCTATTATACTAGTGGAGATTTCGCATCTATGTGCGATTCGTTTTTACCAAAACTTGTACTACTGGCACTTTATTATGCTTCGAAACCATCAGAAGAATACAAAAATGCTCGAAAGATTTGGGAAATAGAAAGAATTGTTCGAATGATCAACAACAACAACACATCCGTAGTCGTAGGAGCCGCATTGGTCATGTTCTTTGAATGCTTCTTTCGTTCAATACATACCAGTTTTTTAGACCCCAAAGCACGGACTGTCTTTGTCGCACAAATGTACTCATACACCCTACGCTTAGAAACGGACATGAAAAACAAAGTATTACCATCTGTCAGCTGTAGAATTGCCGAACTCATCGATTTGTTCTTAGCCAATCCAAGCCCTGTCCTGTTATTTGAAAATTTGTCTCAGTCTTCTTCAGAAAAAAATTGTATCGAGTCACTCGTTATGCTCTTCGCGGGCTTTCTGTGCACTTATTCGAATCCTTCGTCTCAATTCAGACACCTGCTTCAAGAGTCATCCTACATAGTCTCAAATACTCTCCTAAATATCATAGACTTTTTCTTTAAGGCCACTTACCCATACTTCGACCCAGGTTCGATTTACTTGGAATCAAAATATGCCAACTTAAACCAACTACATAACTCACGCTATTTGATCGATCTGTCGTCCAAGTTTTATGTAACTATTTCTAACAACTCCGTCCCACCTCCTTACCAAGACATCATTCCAGGCACCGCGCTCAAAGTCAGCTTGGAAAACGACAATCAAGCTATTTCTTATCTCCAAGACTCTACACAAGAAAAAGCCATACGCCCATGGTATCTGCAGCTTAGCTTTCCCATATCCACACTTAAAAGCTGGTGGTGGACCTTTGGCACGCCCAAACTAACGTATCTCGCACAACATCCTATTTCCTCATTCAAGATCGCCTTTCTTACTTCAACTAAATGGATCGCCTGCCTGCCATCGACCCTGCTAAAACCCACCCCACTCAAAGTAGGACTTGCTCTCACTCTCTTCAATAAATGGATGCTTATTCATCTAATCAGACTCGCATATGTGGGTAGACTCCTCAGCACCCCATCTCCAAAAGATCGTGCAGAAATCGCCTTGTATACGCAACTGTTTCCCACGTTCACACAGGACACCCTTCAAACCCAGTACCCTCCAAAAAAATCAATAGAGCCGTCTTGAAAAAAACTACATACACAAAGCCATAGCCGTTTATTCGAGAAAACGCCTCTCTAAGAAGTATACATCACTCGCACTAGAAAATACCCTTCGAATCACCAGAACCCATGTAGGCATTCTCATTAATCGCCCATCGGATCTCGCCCTCCCTGGTCAAGACAAACCATACCCGCTCCTTGTTTTTCAGTCTCTTCACGTCGTCGTGCTCCTCCACAATGCATTTTGCATTCGCCCCACTCCTCAACTGGCTAATGTCTTCCGCGTTGAATCCAAATGTCGCTGCAATCGTCAACTTCAGTTCCTCGTACAAGTCCACACTCGTCCTAGATAAACAAACATTACAGTCTGTCGCCATTTGACCCTTCCTGGCTACATAAAGCATTGTATGTTCCTTGCCCTGCACTTGAAATGGAAACGCTAATTCGGAACGCGAAAACGCCATATCTGGTCTATAATTACTAAACGCCTTGGGCTGCATAACCACTCGATATCTCGCGCTCTTCATCCGTTCACTAGGATGAAATGTAACCACCATGTTGTTTGATAACTCTAAACTCCCCTGTACAACTTCTCCTGTCGCAGAATTCACCACCTTGAAAACGTTGTTCACATCGACGCATGATCCATTCACCAACTCATGCAACTTGTCCAACTCCACGCGAAGTATCTGACTCTGCGCGTTCGTTGATCTCTTGATGGATTTGACATAGGCGCCCATTGTCCTTACCGGTTCATCCTTTATCAACCCCTCTAACACGTCTCCACTCGTAAGGTTGCAGGAATCTATCAGCGCAGTGTCGTCCAAAATCAAACATTTGTGTCTTAGTTCCAAATCTCTCTCGGAAATTTCCAAATGCTGCGAGCAAACCAACACCTTGATGTGCCCTACTCTCTGGTCGCTCGATATCGACACGCCTATACTACCCATATTCGGTATACTCACAATCAGGTCCATTGACTCTGCATAGGACTTGGGCCACGGCTTGCAAACAATCGACGCATACGACCGCAAATTCAAGTTCCGTAACATCGTTCCGTCGGCCAGCGGTACGTTCCCCAACCACCACTCTGACGCAAAAATGTTCAAGAGATTTGCATATTCATAGTCCTCCACCTGGGCCAGCATTCTTCTCTTGACATCGCCTACCGTCTCGTTGTAGTATTCAGGTGATTGAAATAGCAACACTTCTATGGCGCAATCGTAGCTGCTGTCGTCTTCATGCGCTACGCTAATAAAAATTTTAGGTAACTGCAAGTGGCTTTCATCGGTCAGCGACGAACCCAACACGGTTCTGAAGCCATCCCTTAACGCATTATCCCCCTTTGAGTAGGCAGTGTCTTCACAGTTTTCGATTCTCTTCTTAGCCGATTTTTTGCTCTCCCAGTCGCCCTCAGCATATATGTTTCCCATCGAAGAGAACGAGTCTTGGTCGAGGAAGGAATAGCTAAAATTATTTATATGGTCTTGTTCAATTTCAGACAACATTAAAAAATCTTGCTGTTGCGGAGGCAAATAAATTGTGTATTTGTCGCTGAGCTGATTATCCAACCGTGATGCTAGCAACATTTGCCCCCCATTCTCCTCGCGTCTACGCTTGGCTCTTGAGAAAAAGTTAAAGAGCCGCTTACAGCATTCGTGTCCGCATATGGCCTTGTCTTTGCATTTGTGCTTGCAATCCAGCTTCTCGCCGAACTCTTTTTTAACTGTCGATACGTTCTCTGCAGAATCTTGGATTCCTTTTTTTTTAATGCCTACGACTTGAGATGGGTCTATCAACATAGGCGGTACCTGGGTTATAGTAGCGGGCAACATATTCATCATAGTGATGGGCGTAAAACAGCCTTCGAAGACACGCGCAACCACTCTTTTAACAGAAGAAGAAACCAACGACGCCTCGTGCCCTAAATGGGTTGATATACTTCTAAATGCGTCTTCTATATAGCCAGGGCGCACCACCGTTTCGACCAATCTAACGAAACAGAAGCTCACTTGAGGTGCTTTTCCGAAGACTATTTCAAAATGGAGTAAGTCTAAATTGTGTAGACTGGCACTGTTAAACAAAGCTTCAGTCAGTTAAACGAAAATTCACATACAAAAGCCTATACAAGCCGCCTAGGTTATTTCAAGCCGTAACGGTTATTGTTCAGCAATTCGAGAAAAACCGCTATCAGCATAAAATGTTTTCGAGTGGGCACCGCCTTCGCTGCTTCATCCTTTGGCGACCACTAAGCGACTATGACAACGAGAGTGCGCCAGAGCAGCCTGGCTAGGACAGTCTGGATGCATAGGGCGCCCCGTATGCAACCCTTTTCTTAAAGAATGCGCGCAAGAAACCACGCATCAATATCGAGGAGACACAGAATGATGATCCAGATGCCTTCGTCTGGAAATTTGAAGTATTGGTCCCAATCGGTCTCGAAAGAACCCCTATAGGCCTTCATAGGCCTTTATTTCGCCGTCTTGTTTTTCGAGGGCCTCTCGGCAACTCAGCGGGCCCGGCTCTTAACACTCAACCTGTTCTCTCGACGCCGTCGGGGCGATACGTGGCTTGCATGCTGGAGGCTGGAAGGAGACTGCCGCCAAGACACACCGCACCTTTACCTGAAGTCAGGCCCAGGAGTGCGGACGATGCGCCTTTTGCCGCTTCACCTGAGCACACTTTGGCGATACCTTTCCAACTGCGTAGCGTTACCAGAGATTCCACCTTGAAACTGGACTTTCAGAGACGGGACTTATACTGGGATTTAGAGTTTATGGATGACGCGTACCTGTGTGCAAATAATAGATGATTTCATCTCGGAACAGATCGGCATGTTCCAGCAGCGCTTTCCAGGCCACTGGTGCGTAGATCAAATCAAATAGCAGCCCCTTTCTCTTCAGCATGCACCAGACTGCCTTTAAGTGAGGGTGCGGAACGGCAAACTTGTACCTTTGACTAGTCGATATGATTTGTGGAAAAGGGCCGGTGCTGTCCAGAAGTCGCATTTGTTCTAGCAAAAACTTTTCGTTTCTGACAACGGGCACGCACACGATTTTTAACTTAGTGTCATTGGAAAGCCAGTTGAAATGTTTTTGAAGGAAAAAAGCGGTTGTCCCTGTGCCAGCTGGAACGACGACGATCCCAGACAAACCGACATGTCGACAGCTGTGGAAGCGCCAAATTTTCAAGGCCAACTGTTTTAGTCCATATTCTGCCATAGGACAAGCGCCGCCTCTTGGAATAACCAAGTTTTCTTCACAACCAAGTTCGTGCTTTATTTCTGGAACGTTTTCCCTTTTAATGGGTTTTCGTCAGCGAAGAGTTTTTGAGAGCGAAGGTAAAAAGAAATGCGTACCATCGACTCTCGTATTGGTTCGAATCGCCGTCTGGTACTTCGACAATTTGGGCGCCCAATGCCAGTGCTTCACTTATGTTTCCCTTTCTTTCTTTGATGTTTTTCCTCGCCATCTGACTGAGAGCCCTTGTATAGTATTTGAATTTCAAGTTGAATTCAGACGCAAGATGTGCCGACGCCAACATGGCATTGCTTTGGTTTCCCCCGAAGGCTACGACTTGCTTGTAGCGCCGAGCCGAGCGTTGGTCTTCAGCCAACAGCTGACGGAAGTAATGAAATTTCCAGAATTTGTTGCCGGGATATGCCGTGCTGTTGAGGTCGTCTCTGATGACGAACACATCCAATTTTCCAATGTTCAAGCGGCTAACAAATTTATCGCAGTTACTAGAAGAACAGCAAAGAAAAGGGCGAAGACGCTCCGTCAACGCGGAATCAATTAGCCTCTGCATGGTGTTGTCGCCGAAAGTTATTTCTTAGATCCTGGCAGCATAAGCGCATTCTGGGAAAGGGTGCGCTTTTGTGGGAGAGCGAAGAATTTTTTTCGCAGATTAATTGTCGAGCTCAGTTCTCGAGGGGTTCCGCGATTTATTTTGGCTTGGCTGCGTATTTTGAGAGAGCAAGAAAAGAATACGTCTGGGAAATGCGCAGAAAAGATAGCATGTGCAACGATGCCCGCGACAGAGAGTTGTATTTTTTTGATTTCTAATTTCGTAGTAACCGATACAATTTTTTTTCTCTTTAGGTTCTATTTGACAAGTCTAATTTATTCTCTCGTACTTTGGCGCAGTTTCGAGCCTATAGCCGAGACGCATTTACTCGTCATCGCCGGTCATTTTCGGAGTCCAGTTGCATGCGTGTGCTGCGCCCTTCACGCTGAGTCTGAGTAGACGCAATGGCTATAAGAGGTATGTGTAGAGGCGGCCAGGTACATAGATTTTTGTATGTGTGCAGTATGTGTGCAGTATTTGAGCTTGACCAGGATAAGTTCAGACGCCTTTCGCAGCTCTCGATTTATGGTACTTTTGTTAGCCATGTAAATTTTGGTCGTGCTATTTGATTCGTTGCACTTATACACCGTTAGGCGTTTGCAGTTTGCGGCGGCTGAAAAGCGCGGCTGCAATTTTGAGTACGTAGCACCGAACACTGGAGCGGCACGGAATGTCTCTTTTCAGAACAGGTTGCTTTCGTTTGTTGAGAATCGGAGAGAGGCGTTTTGTGCGAGATCGGTGTTTTTGGAATTTGCGGACGACGGAAATAGCATATTGTAGATTGCCCCTTTGCGTGGATAAGGCTAACGGATCATGTTTTGGGCGCGCAGAGCGGCTACTGACGTAATTTGTCCAGACTATTCGTCTTTTACAGAGGACGAACAAGAAGAGGACGATTCGCTAGATTCAGATGGCGAGGACGCTAAATCCAGTAGGATTTTGATTCGCATTCGAACGATTCGACAGTTGGTTGATACGACGAGATATGTTGGATACGAGAAGAGTATGCGTTCGATAGTTCCGCTACTGGGGATGTTGAAGAACGACGAGGAGTTCGTTGTGAGGGAGATGTTGACGCGGGAGATCGTCAAGTTGGCAGAGTATTTATGTTCTATTGAGGAGAAGGAGCAGGGGTATTTTTGCCTCCTTCACGAGCTGTTGCCGATTGTGATTGAGTATGCGACGGATTTGAATTCGCACGTGAGGACCACGGCAACAGACTCATTGGTTAAGTTGTCGTCGCTGTTGGTAAGTTCCGATGTTGAAATGTATATATTGCCCATTGTGCAGAGTTTGATTAGAGATATGACAACGGATGCGTATCGGATACAAGGGGCTCAGTTCCTCGGTGGGTTGTCGACGGTCATACAAGGTGATTTGTTGAGAGACTTTATATTTTCGCACTTTGTCTTGTTGGCAAACGACCCGGTGACGCTCGTGCGAAAGTCCGTGTCTCTTTATATTGGAGATATGTGCAGGATTGCGAACACAGACGCGCTAAGAGAGAAGGTGTTTTCGATATTTCTCAAGTTTACAAAGGACAAGTTTTGGACCATTCGGAGGGAGGCGGTCAAGTCACTGCCAGCTGTGTCAAAGTGTGTGAGCCATCAGAGGCGTGCCGAGGTACTGGTGCCCGTATTTTGCGAGTTGTCGAGAGATCAGAGTTACTGGGTGTGTTCTGCTGCGTATGAGGTGTTAGGTCCGTTTGTGGCTACGTTTGGCGTTGAAACGGTGCCTACTGTGATTTTGGATATTTTTCGAAGTTTTTATATGCGTTCTTCTGCTGACGTCAACGTGGCTCAGTATTGTGCGTTCAATTTTCCGGCTGTGCTTCTTGCAGTAGGTCCGGATAGGTGGAACGAGGTGGACCAGTTATATGCGTCGCTCGTCTCAAGTCGCCAGCAGGTAGTGAGGAGGTCTTTGGCCAGTTCGCTGCACGAGATTGCGCGGATTTTGGGGACGAAGGTGGCGGAGGAGCACTTACTGAGGGTTTTTGAGGAATTTTTAAAGGACAACGAAATTTGTAGCGTTCTTTTGGCGAATATCAGCAAGTTTTTCGCGGTGTTGACAGAGGAGAAGAGGCTCCATTATTTGGATATGTTAGAAGGGTATTTCAAGAGTGCGGATTGGAGAGTGAGGAGGGTTATGGCGGAGCAATTTGGCGCGCTTGCGTCGCAGTATGCGCTGCACGTGATCGAGAAAAGGTTTGTGCCTCTTTTTTTCGTTTGCGTAAACGACCCGGTGAATGCGGTTCGTTTGACGATTATTGGGTCTTTTTGCGCGGTTTTTCGTCTGTTGACAGAGTCGTCCATGGTTTTGCATGGTTTTATGTCTCAGATTTGTGAGTTGAGCGTCAGCAGACACTTTTATATTCGCCAGCTGTTTTCGTCGATTTGCGGGATTGCTATCGAGGAAGTCGACGCAGAGACATATCGGAGCGAATTATTGCCACGGTTGTTGGCTCTCGCGACGGACAGGGTGCCGAATGTCAGGTTGACGGTGGCGCAGTCTGTCAACAAGGTTTTAGAGCACTTCGAGGTGGATTCTAGCATTCTCGAGGTGCATTCGCAGTTGGCATCTGACTGCGATCCCGACGTGGCATTTTACGCCACTGGAATGTTGCCTAGGCGGGTTCTGACGCGTTTGAACTGTCAGGAGGAGCTGGAGCTCTCAAGTTCTCTGTCAGTAGAGTCAGATGTGGAATCGTTTTCGCTGAAAGAGTGAAAGCGTTGATGGTATTTCGTGTAAGATTGGGTATTTTCATTTTTTATTTAGGGACGATTTTTTTTTTCGTCTCGTTTTACAGAGTTGGCGGAGGAGCTTGTTTAGATAGGGCGCATTTGTGAATTATTGGGAGCAGAGATGTTCAATTCGTGGATTAAGAATTTGGAGCTGATCCCAGCGTCAGAGGGTACAGGGTTTGGTTTATTTTTTTGCTCTACAGAAGCGCACGTCGCGGAGAGTGGGAGTTAGCTTGCTGGTTTGACAGAGGGGTTGAGAGCTTACGTGGAGTGTTTTGTACGGTGCGTTGGACAGGTCTTGAAAGCACGAACGTGCTGCGCAAGTTCCCCCACCAGGTTAAGAAGATTTTGGTGGCGGAGGTGGTGTCACAGTTGTTCGATCAGGAGATTGTGGATAGCCTGACGACGCCGGCGCATGTGAGGTGGGTGTTAGAGGTGGTGGGGCACGGTTTCGCGTTGCCAATGGAGAATTTGACAGTTATCGAGCAGTGTGTGGCGATTTACAGGAATTGGTTGGTGAAGGGTGGGCGAGCGCCGAAGGGGTTCGAGGGGTTTGAGCAGAGTTTTTGGAGGGTACGGGGGAGGAGAGAGGGAGGTGGAGAGTAGAGAGGGACAGAGGGGAGGTGGAGAGCTGATGTTTTTTTTGATGTTTTTTTTCAAAAGGAGATGTTTGGTCACCTGAGTTATTTGTTCGAGCCGCGGGCGAGCGACGGGGAGGCGATCAAAAGCCAGATACGGATATGCAAGTATGCGTTGGAGGAGGTGATGTACGCGAACGTGAAGGGGAACAAGAAGGAGTTGAGCAGGGAGACGTGGAGTCATTACATACTGCTGGCGTTGGGGACGGTGGATGGGATATTTAAGAATTTTCAGGTGGAGATGGGGCACGTTGGGTCGGGAGCGTTGTTCAAGGCGTTGGCGCCGCTGTCATTTAGGCTGTTGATGGAGTATTTCTTGTATTCGGAGACGATGGATGAGGAGTTGTGGGAGAAGTTCGTGCGGTTGGCGAGAGATTGGATAGACACGTCGATTTTCGAGCACTGGAATGCGGTTTTGTACGGTTTGACGAGAAGGGCGCTGACGTTGATGTATGGGGAGTGGTCGGAGTCGGCGGAGTGTTTGGAGGTGGAGTGGACGAATGGGGATGGCACGGTGACGAAGAGACAGGTGGAGGCGTCGGGGGAGTTCGTGTTTTTCGCGCTGAACTGGGTGATGAACGCGATACCGGAGCCGGTGGAGTTGAGGAACGCGGCGGTGCACATGACGTTTTTCCGGGGCGTGTTCAAGGTGGTGGACCTGTATTTGGAGTTGGGGGACGTGGGGAGTGGGGAGAAGCGGTACCCGAGCAGGAGCGACGTGTTGGAGTTGTTTGGGGGGTGGATTTTCAAGACGTTGTTGGCGGACGAGGCGGAGTTGGACGAGGGGAACGCGTTGGCGGCGGCGAGTATGTGTAGGATTTATTGCGCGACGAGTTTGTGTGGGGAGAGGTTTAGGGAGTCGTTCAAGAGGATGGATTTGGCGAGGTTTTACACGGTGTTGATGTCGATTTTGACGAAGTCGGGGGTGACGAGGGTGCTGTGCACGACGTTGGTGTCGGTGAGTCAGTTGTTTTTGAAGGAGTTTGACGGGGCGTACGTGTTGGTGCCGTTTTTTTTGTACGCGTTCGTGTGTATATGGAAGTCGATGTTGGCGGACCCGAACGTGAGGAGCGCGTGCATTAACTTGTTGGCGACGGTGTTGTGCGTGAGTGAGCATTTTTCGGCGTTGCCGAGGGGGGAGGTGGAGTTGTTTGAGAAGAGGGAGGGGGTGGAGAGGGTGAAGCCGTTCGCGACGTTGCCGTTTGCGGTGGAGTTGGAGTTTGAGTCGCCGAGGACGGTGTCGGTGTTTTCGGACGTGAGGCCGCATTTGGCGTCGGTGTTGGCGTTGGCGTTGGTGAGGGAGGACAACGTGAAGAACGTGGTGAAGTTGTTGTCGTTGGTGATGCCGTTGGTGTTTGACGGGGACCCTGAGGACGAGAGGAGTGGGGAGTTGGCGAGGTACATGGTGTCGGTGGTGTTGAGGAAGGTGAGGGAGTTGGGGGGGGGGCAGAGGAGTTACGGGGCGGTGGTGATGGCGAACGCGGTGTTGGAGTCGTTGACGGGTTGGAGGGGGAGGTGTGCGACGAGGTGCATGGTGGAGTTGGCGGAGAGGGTGGTGGAGGGTTTGGTGGAGCAGTTGGAGGGTGGGGAGGACGAGAAGGCGTTGGGGCCGGCGTTGATGGCGCTGAGTGAGTGGTTGTCGGTGGGGGGGGAAGTGACGGGTGGGTTGAGTGTGGAGTTGAGGGAGAGGTTGGTGGAGGTGGTGTTGAAGATAGGGAAGTCGGGGGACGTGAGGAGGTGGAGAGAGTCGATGTACGCGTTGGAGAAGTTGTACAGTCAGATAGAGACGGAGTGGGGAGGTGGGGAGTTGTTGGGCGAGGCGAGTTGGGAGAGGCATTTTTTGACGAATGGGTTTGCGATTATGAGCGTGGTGGAGGCGGGGGGGGGTTGTTACTTGACGCTTCGGAACGAGTTTGGACGGAAGACGTGGAGGGTGGAGAGGAGGTTGTACGACGAGTTGGAGAGGGGGCAGGCGGTGGAGGTGTTGGGAGAGGGGGGGAAGGCGGAGGAGGTTATGGGGGGGCGAGCGGAGGAGGTTGGAGAGGAGTTGAGAAGTTACTTGGCGCAGAGGAGGGAGGCGCGAAGCGGGGCGATTGGGTGGATTGAGGACTATATGGGGGAGGAGAGGAAGTACGAGGTGAAGGAGAGCGAGTGCATGGGGGAGGAGAGGAGGTGGAGGGCGACGAGTGGCCAGGGTCGGTTGTTCCTGTCGAATTTGGGGTGTTTGTCGCCGGGAGAGTACGAGAAGCTGACGTTGTTGGAGGAGAGTGAAAAGTTGAAGGAGGAGTTGGAGGAGTTGGACAAGATACCGGAGCGGGCGAGGCTGCAGATTGGAGTGGTCTGCATGAGGGAGGGGGGGGAGGAGTACGAGAGGTTTTTAGAGAGTTTGGGGGGGAGGGTGGAGTGCGCGTCGGGGCCGATACGAGAAATTTACCGTTATTCGGTACACTGTGCGGATGTGTTTTTTGTACCGCAGGGGGAGGGGGCGAGGGATTTGGACGCGGTGCGCGGGCCGGTGACGATTGTGTGGAGCGAGGGGACGCGGTACCGGCCGCTGGGAGAGGAGCGGGGCAAGTTCGTGCACATCGTGATTAGTCCGATGGAGTGCGGGTTGTTTTGTGTACAGATTTATGCGTGGAAGAACAAAGTGATTTTGGGGATGCCCCTGGTGAACAACACGGTGCTGTCCCGCCGCGCGCTGGGGGTTACCGTTAGACACGCGTCGATAGCCGCCGCGAGGTACTTGCAGCCGGAAAAGACGTCGTTGGCGCAGGCGGAGAAGAGGCACGCGAAGATTCGCCAAATTTCCTCGGCTCACGCGAGGCCGATGTCTTACTGCGACTTCGTGTCGCGCATTATGCTGGACCGGTGGGCCCCGTTTCCCCAGGAGGAGCAGGAGGGCGACAACACCTCGCCGCCGTCCGACAAGTCCTTCGTTCAGTCTATGAAGGAGCCGCTCAACCTGTCATTCCCCGACCTGAGCAACCCCCGTCCGCTCTCGTCTCCCCCGAGGCACCCCGAGCAGTCCTATCCCCTGCTGTCCTTGGACGCGTCCTCGCTGCATCCCGATTCCATCAAGCGCCAGGGCTCGAAGACCTATCTCCGGGCCTCCTCGCCCGGCGGGTTCGCCTTGTTCAAAAAGGACAGGAAGAAGAAATAAAGTGCGCGCTCGAAGTTTCCACACCCTGGTACAACTTTTTTTTTCACGGCAGCAAAAAGGGGAGAAGCAAAGTGCGCGCTCGAAGTGTTCGCACCCCGGTACAACTTTTTTTTTCACGGCAGCAAAAAGGGGAGAAGCAAAGTGCGCGCTCGAAGTTTCCACACCCTGGTACAACTTTTTTTTTCACGGCAGCAAAAAGGGGAGAAGCAAAGTGCGCGCTCGAAGTTTCCACACCCTGGTACAACTTTTTTTTTCACGGCAGCAAAAAGGGGAGAAGCAAAGTGCGCGCTCGAAGTGTTCGCGCCCCGGTACAACTTTTTTTTTCACGGCAGCAAAAAGGGGAGAAGCAAAGTGCGCGCTCGAAGTGTTCGCACCCCGGTACAACTTTTTTTTCACGGCAGCAAAAAGGGGAGAAGCAAAGTGCGCGCCCGAAGTGTTCGCACCCCGGTACAACTTTTTTTTCACGGCAGCAAAAAGGGGAGAAGCAAAGTGCGCGCCCGAAGTGTTCGCACCCCGGTACAACTTTTTTTTTTCACGACAGCCCGAACTGCTTCGACAAGAGCTCGTAGGTCTGCTTGTCCAAGATGGTTCCGTCCGCGTCCTCGAACTCCTCCATCGTCTCCGGATTCCACTTGTTCTTCTGCTTCAGGACGTCCAGCCGCTTTCCCAGCTCCAGCGCGTCCTTGATGCGCGTGATCTCGAACATGTCCTTCGAGTTTTCCAGCCCGAGGCACTTTAGCCCGTACGTGTGTCGGTAGTCCGAGAAGTGCCTCTCGAACGCCCTCCGGCCGAAGTAGGAGGTGTTGCCACATATCTGGCACACGAACTCGTGCGAGAGCCCCTGGAGCTTGTACAGCCAATACGGCAGCGGATTCCCGTCGGGTCCGACTGGGTAGTTCTTCTTCGTCAGCCTGATTCGATGGGGGTCCTGCTCCACGTCGTCTAGGTCAGGATCCGCGTCGTCCTCCTCGTCCATGTACGAGCCAGCCTCGCTGGGCAAGCGAGCCTGCTTCTTCTCGATGTTCTCCCTCGTGGCCACGAACACGTCCTGCAGCAACTCGGACACCTCGAACACCTCGGACTCCACCAAACTCACCTCCTTCACGTGCGCGACGTACTTCTCGTAGCTCCTGCGATGCCTGGGACTCCCCAAGTGCGACCTCCACACCGACTCCTTGACGAACTGCTTCTGGCAACACGGACAATAGCGCGTCGCGCTGCGCTCCAGATCCAACCTCCACGGCAACACCCAGTCCGGATCGTCCCCGGACTCGACCGGCGCCCCCTGTTCCGGCGCTCCCTTGCCGCCCACGGTCATGTCACTCCCCATGAACCTGAACGAGCGGTCCTGCCAAGTCCGGTCGAAGCGGTCGTGCGCCTCCTTCAGGCGCGACTGCAGGTCCAACAACGGGTTGACGCGACCCAAAAACGACACCAAATACCCAGACAAGCTCCGAAGGTACTCCAAGTACTCTGGACGCCGCCGCGTCTCGGCCGGTACCCTCACAAACCCGTGGTCAGACAAGTGCGACAAATACGTCATATAGTTAATCGCGTATCCACTCCCACGCACGCCATCCAAGTTCGAAAACCTAAAGTGCACGTCGTGAAGATCCACATAACGACCACTCCCCTCCTCATTATTAAAAGGGGCTAGAGCCTTGCACTTAGCCTCTTCCGCCGCCTTCTCGCTAGTCATCAGCACCGCCTCGTGAGGCTGCGTCTCAAGCCTCACAAACCTCCTGTGATACTCCTTCACCTCCTGCAACTTGTTGTAGAACTGGGCATACAGCTGCGTCGAGCTGGGATCCCCAGTTATCGACTCAATCTCCTCCTTCATCGTCCCATCCTCGTCCCTGTAAATCTCCGCCAACCTCCTGTGGCGCTCCAAGATCTTCTCCACGAACACGTTCACCCGAAACGACTGGACGAGGTTCTCCCTGTGCTGCCCTCCCCACTCAACTTGTTAAAAAAAAAAAGAAAAAAAAAAAAAAGAAGGACCTGCGCCACACCAGCCACGAGCACGCACCGTTCTCGCCTCCTCCATCAAAATCTTGGTGCAGGCATCCTCATACTGCTCTATGTCCTCGTGGTAGGCCCTCGCCGTTTCGATAAATGACGCCATCAGCGCACTGTCCCCCCCACGCACGCGAAAAAAAAAATACTTTAAAAACGTAAAAAAAATTCTGAGCGCCGATTCGCAACTGTGTTCATTTCTTTGCGAAGGGTCGCGCGCCTCTTCGCCCGCTTTTTCTCGTCGCGATCGGCTCCATCAAAAGCACAATCGACGCCGCCCTCACGCGCCCTCCTCCCCCCCCCTGTTGAAATAGAACTTTTTCGGCCTCCACCGCTCCTCCCCCCCCCCCCTCCCACCGATCCGATCCAGCCCCCCGCCGCCCCGCCGCCTCCTCCCATTTCTCCGAGTGCTCCCTCTCCATCGCCTCCCGAAACGCCCAGTACACCCGGTTCCGCTTCCTCTCCAAAAACCGCACCACGTTCCTCAAATTGTTGTCGCACACCACGTTCTGGGTCACCGCCACGCACTCCTCCAAGTTCACCACCTGGTGCCACCACCCATTGGGTATATACACTATTTCTCCAGGCCTTTGTATACAAATCTTGTACGCATCCGTTCGCCTCTGAGCCTTCTTGAAAAAACGAACCATCCACTCCATCACCGACACCGGCGTCGTCACCTCGGCCTGGTCCCTCGACGGGTACACCTCCGGCGGAACCACCTCCGGCGGGTACATTATCCACAGCTTCTTCCCCCTTATAAGCGCGTTCCACGCCGACGTCGAGTTGGGGTCCTTGTGAAACGTGGACCCGGATCGCGCCGGTCCAATCAATATCCACCTGTAGCTGGGCCTCACCTCCTCGTCCAGAAGACTAAAATAATCCTTCCCGAAACACTCCGGAACCCTGTAATCCTCCAACAACTCCGGGTACTTCTCGCCAAACCGACCGTCGAACAGGTACAACGGCGTCTCGTCGCGAGTCTTGTCGCAATAATCAAAATACTCGCACAACGGCAACGACACAGAACCAACTTGAAACGTCTGACCCTTTTCAGGAAATCGACCCTTCAACTTCTCCCTCGTCCAGCTCTCCCACGCCGGCCATCCCTCGACCACCCCCGTCATCACCACCGGCAGATTGGGCCTCCCGTACCTCAAGTCGAACTCCTCCGGCGAGGGATTCGCGCACCTCTCTATGTTTTCTGCGCAGCAACTCTCCCAAATTCTGGGATCCGTAACCGCGCACTCCCACTCGTCGTGCATGTAATCCGAGTAAAAATGATCCACCCTCATGGGTACCGCCCTCCAGTGCGCCGGGTCGCCGTGCAAAACGCGCCCCCTGGCTCGACAAATGTAAGTCTCCCTCCAAGTAGACCTAAACGTCCAATCCCCTCCAAAACTCTCCAACGTTAAATCCCTCCATATCTTGTCGTAATAACAAAAAACGTAAAACACCCGGCTCACTCGAGACAACCTCGCGAGATCGGCAGCGAGCAAATGAACCAATATTTGCTCCAAAATAATCTGATCTTCCAACACACAAAAATTGCCCAATGATTTCGTTCTAATCTCGACCGGCTTCTCTTCGCAATAGTAATTCCCCCACGGCTGAATTCCGTACGGGTTCGCCGCTAAGCCGTACAACAAAAATCGTCAAACACCCCGGCGAATTCGCTATACGAAGCACCGCCCCAACTCAAACGCACAGACTAGCTGATTCCCGCTCGCGGCCCCCTTCATCTTGAACCCTCCTTTCTCCCGCACAACAAAACTCCGCCGAAGCCTGCCAGGTTGCGCGCGCTCCAAGCACAGAAGATCAACCACGCATACTAAAATAATTGTTCCGCCGCCAAAAAAAAAAATTGTATTAAAATCTTTTCTAGTCTTTTCTTTGAATAATCGGATCATCTTCCTCCACGTATGTAATGTTCTGCTTCTGAACCATCGAAAAATACCTCCCCCTCGCCCTCATCAACTCTCGGTGGCTCCCCTGCTCTACAATTCTTCCATTTTCCAAAAGCAAAATGTGGTCCGAGTTGCACACGGTCTTCAGGCGGTGCGACAGCACCAAAACCGTCTTCCCATTCTCCACTAGTCGATCGATCGAAGCCTGAATCGCCTCCTCGTTCTCGGTGTCCAGAGAAGACGTCGCCTCGTCGAGAATTAAAATTTTCGGATTTTTCAATAAAGTTCTCGCCAAGCAAATCCTTTGTTTTTCGCCACCCGACAGCAGCAGCCCGCGCTCGCCCACGGGCGTGTCGTATTCGAACGCCATCTTCTTGATGATGCTCTCCACGTTCGCCAGTCTCGACACCTTCAAAACCTGCTCCATGCTGGCGCTCGGACAGCCGTATGTGATATTGTGCAAAATGCTGCTATTGAACAACACCAAGTCTTGCGGAACCACGCCAATCGCCTCCCTCAAGGAGTAAAGGGTAACGTCCCGAACGTCCTGGCCATCAATCAAAACGCTCCCTTTGCTGACGTCGTAAAACCGGTAAATCAGCCTCAAAATCGTGCTCTTCCCATTTCCACTCGACCCAACAATCGCCACCTTCTTCTGCCCTCGAATAGTAAAATTCGCATCGCTCAAAACAGGAGAACCAGACACGTAATCAAAACTGACATTTTTGAATTCAATTTCTCCTTTTTTCAAGAAGAGCGATTTCGCCCCCGACCTGTTTTGTATGGCAGGGGCTTTGTTCAATATGTTGAACAGACTCGACATGTCGATGAGCGCCTGTTTCAATTCTCGGTAGGCTGAGCCTAGAAAGTTGAGTGGGAACGCCAACTGGAGCAGAAGTCCGTTGATCAAGACCATGTCTCCTATGGTCATTGTTCCGTTGGCGATGCCTTGCGCTGCCAACAATACTCCTCCTGCAAGAGCGCAAGAAATGATGATGCTCTGCCCGCTATTTAAAAGAGCCAAGGAATTGTTGGTTTTTTTCAACGCTTCATTATATTTTTCTAAAAATTTCGAGTGCTTCTCCGCTTCGAACGCCTCGCTGTTGAAATACTTCATAGTCTCGTAGTTGATCAACGAATCGAGGACGTGAGAGCTCATCTCGCTGTCATGGGCGTTCAATTCAATGCGAAATTGAGTCCGCCACTTTGTCAAGAGGATAGTGTAGATGGCGTAGATAGAGACCATGAAGAACGTGAAAGCCGCGTGAATGGCGCCGAATTTGGACCCCAGAATCCCAATTACGAACATGATCTCAAGAAACGTCGGCGTGAAAACAAACAGTAACGTGTTCAAAACTTGGTGGATCCCCCTCGTTCCTCTCTCGACCAGCTTCGAAATGCTCCCGATTTTCCTGGACAAATGCCAGTTGAGGTCCATGTTGTGAAAGTGCTTAAAGGTGTCCAAGGAGAGCTTTTTGGTGGCACTCTGGGTGACAGGATTAAAAATAACGGTTCGAAATTCGTGAAATATGGAGGCCACGGATCTGGCGACGCCATAGGACACGATCGTTGCCAGCGGGACCATCGCGATCTGCTCGCCGGTCACAGAAAGCGAATCCACGATGTGTTTGAAGTAAATTGGCACCTGAATGTTGGCGACTTTGGAAGCGACCAAGAGACACATCGACACCAAGATGCGAAGCTTGGACAAGTAGTCGTTCTGCAGCATGTATTCGATGCATTGCTTCATCGCTTTCCAATTGTCGCTGGTGGCGCGGAGGTAGAGCAACGGCGTTACTGACGTCAATTTTTTTTTCGTTCAGCAAAAAAAAAACGTACTATTCAGTGTAAGCCAGCGATCCGTCCGGACTAGCCTTCCGCGCAGCAGCCGGCGTCGCAGCAGACGGGGGCTTCTTCGACGAAGATGCAAGGGACTCGCGTCCCCCATGCCCGCCCTGAGTTTGCGAACTCGAGTCCGAGCCAAACTTGCTGTATTTTGGGACCTGAGTGAAATAGAATCTGAGCTACTCACCGAGCAGGCAGTCGCCGATTCCACCGGTTCCGCCGCGACGAAGCGGGTTCGAAAAAAGCAGGTCAGCTCAACTACAAAGAAAAACCTGCGGTCGTCTTCTCCACGTGAAATTTTTTTTTCGAAATCTTACCATGACAGGTCTGTCAGCACGGATGAAAATCGGCACACCTGTACCACTACAAAATATGCGTTTAAACCCTTTTGTACTCGCTTGCCTGCATTGGTGATGTCTGCGAACAACGAGGTACTCTGGTGCTAAATTCAACATGCATTTGATCATATTGACTTCTGACTAGGGAGATAAATTCAGACAATGAAGCGAAGCAACTGTGATGACCAAAAAAAAAGCAAAAAAATTAAAAAAAAAGTTTATTCAGTCCAATCACTGCTGTCGATGTCTTCTTCGTCGCTGTAGAACTCGATAGCTACTCTTCTGGCCAATATCTCGGCGACGGATGTGGGAGGCTTCTCACTTTCCATTTTTGCGGGGATTACGCGCTCCTGGGCCGAGCGAAGGTTGTTTTTCAGTCCTGAACGAATGCTCTCCAAGAGCGTGGATCGAGTGTCCGTCGGTTTTTCTATTTCCGGATAGACGGTCGGTTTGAGGGAGGCATTTGCGCTCTTGAGGGCGTCGGTAAATCGGTCTTCTTGGTCTAAGACGGGAGCGGGTTCCTGAACGAGGGGCGCAAATTGGGTTGTGTTGAGAGGAGGTGGAGGCGCTGGCGGAAATGCTGGTTCGACGATTGCAGTCGGTGTGGGTGGCTTCGATATTTTTTGTACAGGCGTCTCTACTGGGAGAGAAGGCGCTTTTGGCGGTGTTGCCACTCTATTCACATTGATTGAAGGGGATCCTGGAGTCTTCTCCAAATCCGATTTCAGCATATCAGACACGGACGGCTTTTTCGCAGCCTCAATTTCATCCAATGGTTTCTCTTCTATTTCTTTCCTCAATGTGCCGCCTTTTTCCATTGTCCTTCTGGATTTGGTTCTGACCGGTTTTGCAGGCACCGGACTTTTCGGTCCTACTTTCCTTAAGGTGCCCTCATCGAAGTCGTGCCTCGAAAGCCTCTGGCCAGGCAACTCTTCGCGCTGCAATTCTGGAAACAAGCTGGCGGCCTCCTCTTCCTTATCAACAATCAATTCACCTGTCAAAGGGTCGTAACACAATTTTTTCAATTTCGTCACCGGTTTTACCGTTGCATTTGCGGCCTCCGCTTGCGCCTGCTTTTTCTTCTTGGCTATCAGGCGCCTTCGCCTCCAGTCCGCCTTGAGTTCCTCAAACTTCTTTTGCTCCTCTTCGGCCCACCTCTCCAGGAAAAAATCTGGGTTGGTGTACTTGGACAGAGCCGGTTTCCCGTCCTGCACGTAGGGATCCAACAAGTGAAATGCTGGCGGGGGCGCGCTGCGCTCATAAGCTTCGCGTATAGAAGGGTGCATCGAACTCGAGGTAAAGAGCTGTTGGGACACGGCTATATCTGGCGCAACTCCAGCGCGATGGCCTTTAGATTTCAACGAATTTTCGGCAGTGCTGCCCGCCTTCAAATTATCAATCGTGGACTCCAGATGCGATATCCTCTCGTTCAAAACACCCATCAATCCAACGTTCTTGCTGGAACAGTCCAAAATCGTCTCGAACATCTGACAAGAACATTCATTCAATGCGCTGTATTGAGCCAAAATACCTGCCAACACAACCTGACACTTTCTGGATAACAAATTTTCGTCGACAATAGGCTCTTCCCATCGATTCAATGACAGAGCGGGGGGTATTTCCCATTGAGGCAACCCCATCCTGCTTCAACTAGAGACGCGTATTTTGGTGTTTTGTGCTCGTAGCACAAAATATTTTTTTTTAACTACTCAAACCTTCTCGCGCTCCATTCGACTTCGATGCCAAGGGTTTTTTAACGCGAGGCCTCCCTCCAGCACCGATCTGTCCAAAAAAAAAAGCACCCCTCAGTCTCCTATTCCCCGCACTCAAATCAAATAAATGCGATGAAAATCGCAGTATTCCTGTGAATAATAGAATACGTGTTTTTTTAACTTCCGAGAGATCACAGTGTTTTTAGTGAGAGTCTGTAATAGAGTATCAAAACAAAGACTGTATGATAGAAAAATCTAAGAAGTCTGGTCAAAAACCCAAAAAACACGATGAAGGTTGCTCACCTCTGGCTGTAGAACCAACACAGCTCTATTTCGATCGTACGCACTGAAATTTTTCTGTCTCGCCTACAACGGTGAACAATATACACATTTTCCTCTAACATTCTCCTCTAACATTCTCCTCTAACATTCTCCTCTAAACTCTTCAGCACAAGATGATCATTATACAAGTAGCATTGTCACTATAAAAAACACAGAAAGACTACCAGTAGCATTCAAAATCAGAACAACCGCTCCAAAAAAATTCATAATTAGGCCATCTCGCGGGACCTGTAGACCGGGCTCTGTCACAAAGATTTCGAGTACGTTTTTTTTTTCTGCTTTTCAATGCTAGAAACTTTTCTGCCCTTAAGCAAACCTCTCACGCATACTTCTTCCAAGTCCAACCCATCAGCGATAAAGTCCCAGGCACGGAGAGAGATGACAAGTTCCAAATACATGCCACAGTCTTGGAAGCTGACACCCCCTACTCTGACGAAATCGTAAGAAATCATTTTTTTTCCAAAAAAACGTTTTAGCTTTCTCGCTCACCTAAAAGTTTTTTTGTCTGAATGGCGGGACGCCCTCTAGTGGAACACGCAGCGAGATGTTACGAGAATCAGGCTGTGCTCCCACATCAACGTTCCGTCTGATGAATCGGAACCGAAACCAAGTCAGAGCTTGGCCCATGAGTATGGGAAAATTAAAAAAATAACCCCCGTCAAAAATATCGCAGCTGAAACAGATGAAGACGCTTCATCGCAACCAGACATCACAACGTCTCTGGAAGACTCTTTGTCCAAATCCGTCATAGATACAGAGCCTCATTTGAAGGAACCATCCGGCAAGTGGGAAAGCAATCCCGCTCCTGCAATGGTCTCAACCTTCGAAGATTACTTGGATCCTTCACCCAAGGAAACAAGACAGCCTATAGCCTACAAAGAGCTCAAGTCGATGAGCCACGTGACGTGGCTGCTTTTCTTTCTTAGCTTTCTGTGTGGTATGTTCCTGGGCCTTAATTTGTGATGGCTCGAGCATGCCTTAAAAAGAAGCTCTTAGAACTGGCCGCGTCCCTTCTCAACACGATCGGACGTGCGAGAAAAAAAACAAGATCGCCTGAGCGGACTAATCTCGCAAAGATTAAAAGGTAAACTGCGCTCCGAAAAGGCGGCACCATGCATACGAAAGAAAAACAAAACTGGTCTCTGTCGCTACCACCCCATAAACTGTGAAAATAAACTATATCTCTTGAAAACAACGAAGGTGTTTTTTTTTGAGAGCTCACCACATGTCGAACCAGTCATTGTACGCGGCTTTTTCGAGAGCCTCACGGTGATCAGGATGTGCTATCGAGATCAGTTTTTTCGCGCGTTGCTGCAAGTTAGCACCAAACAGGTTCGCGATGCCATACTCGGTGACGACGTAGTGTACATGGGCGCGACTAGTAACGACTCCGGCACCTTGCTTGATGAAGGAAACGATACGTGATTCGCCTTTAGAAGTGACGCTCGGAAGAGCGATGATAGGTTTGCCACCCTCGGACAACCCTGCACCTCTTATGAAATCGACTTGGCCACCCACACCGGAATAGATTCTGCTTCCGATAGAATCTGCGACGACTTGTCCAGTTATGTCAACCTCGATGGCCGAATTGATAGCAGTTACTTTTGGATTCAGTCGAATAACAGAAGGATCATTGATGTATTCGATTCTCAGGAATCTTACAGATGGGTTATCATCTATAAATTCATAAATGCGTTTGGTGCCCATCACGAACCCAACAGATGTAATATGTTGTTGAATTTTTTTTTTAGAATTATCAATAACGCCATTATGAACCAAATCAATGACGCCATCCGCGATCATTTCACTGTGAACACCCAGGTGCTTGTGATTTTTTAGAGAACTCAAGACAGCATTTGGAATTGTCCCAATGCCCATTTGGAGAGTCGCTCCGTCCTCCACAAGAGAAGCCACCAATTTCCCAATCTTCCCCTCGATTTCGCTGAAGGATCCTTCTTCCAAGGTCGGGATAGGATCATTGCACTCCACCACCGCATCTAGACAAGAAACATGAATCAACCCGTCTCCATGGGTCCTTGGCACGTTTGGATTGATCTGAGCAATCAAGTGAGTTGCCGACTCTGCTGCCGCAACTGTAACGTCAACGCTTGGACCCATTGAGCAGAAACCATGCTTGTCAGGCGGACTCAACTGCAGCATGGCCACATCTATAGGACATATGCCCTGCTTGAATAATTTTGGTACCTCCGACAAAAAAATTGGAACGTAGCCAGCTCGACCCTCACTCAACGCTGGACGAATATTTTTTGCACAAAAAAAATTGTTCGAACGAAAACTTCCCCTGTATTTTGCCTCTGCATATAAGGCAGGCTGTTCCGTATGAATATGACAAACCTCAACATCTCGAAGCTCTTTATGACGACCCACCATTGCTTCAATCAGCAGCCGAGGGGCCGCCGCCACGCTGTGAATGAACACTCGATTTCCAGACTCCACCACCTTCACCGCTTGTTCTGGACTCACATAAGACGGCCTGTTGCTCCCAGGATGCGTCACTAGATGTACAGTGGTGCACGTTATTCTCTCGGCCATTTCAAAAAATTTCGGCCCCATATAAAAAGCTATAAGCGCGGATACGTACAACGGTGCATCGTCCGCGTTTTGACGTGAACATCAGACGAACTGCATAGCGTCCTAGACGTAGAGAATTGTCTAATACCAGTTCTGCTCAAACCACAAATTGTCGAAAACACCATTTTAGTACAACCAAAATAAAAAAAAACTGTTTTAAGTTTCGTTGTAAGCTTGCAATGCCTAGCCCAAAAAACAACAAAAATTTTATAAAAAGCCCGCATAAACACATTCTAATCCACAGCGCTGTTCGCGCCGTAATCCCATAATCCCTGCGCGAATTTTTCGGGCAGAGAAAGGTTCTTCTCTTCTTGTTTGGCAATTTCTGCTACCATAATTAGCTTTTTGACCGGTATTTCCAAACGAGCAATCTGATCTCGAATTGATTCAATGTCTCTCTCAGAATAATCGCAGAATCTCAAAACCTTGCTCACTTCCTCGGCACCCGTTACGTTGGGTATCGCCGTTCTCGCATCGAACAGCTGTAAAACGTCCAAATCCTCCAGAATTTCCTTCTTGCTCGTTGTCCCTATCACGAAGAGCTTCCTCCCAGCGGGAGGGAGCTTCTTCAGCGAGACAATCAACGTCTGGAGAATAATGTTACTGAACCTGGGACCAATTCGCACGTACTCAATCAGCCGCTCGATCTCGTCCACAATGACAAAAGAAAGTGGAGATCGATACGCGTCCTCAAATATTCGGCTTATGTGGGCAACCTTCTGCGGTTCTGTATAACCCAGCATGTCCTCTGACGTAACCATCTTCGCGTAAGGAAACTGAGAAGAAAGCGCAATGTGAGAAGCCAACGCCGTCTTCCCAGACCCAATTGTACCCTCGAGCAAGACGGACACAAGCGGTGTTCGACTGGAATTCTTTACCTGCTCAAAAAATGCCTTGCACTGCTCTAAAGCCCTCGAAATCACCGGCCCGTATTCAATAATGCCATTTCCAATATTTTTAGATAACTCCCTCTCATCCACGCCAAATAACGGCCTCATCTCCATCAATGCATTCTCAAAATCCGTCTGCACTAAACGAACGGATTCCGGATCCACCGGAGTAGTGGGATTCTGCATGTCGACCTTCCTGTTGATCGCGTAAGACGCTGCATTCTTGACCAACCCAGCCAAGTCCGCTCCAGAATAGTTCTTGGTCCTTCTCGATATTTCTTCTAAGTCCACACTTTTATCTAAATATCCAGAATTCTTCATTTTCGACGTGTGTATGTTCAAAATGTGCAGCCGTCCTTGTTCGTCAGGCAGACCGATCTCCACGTGCACCTCCATTCTCCCAGGACGCAGCAGGGCCTCGTCGATCATGTCCTTTCTATTCGTCATTCCGATGATTAAAATGTTGTCGATCTGCTTATACCCGTCCATCTTCGACAAAAGCTGGTTGACGATCGAATCTCCCACTCCCGTCCCACCTTGACTTCGGCTTCCCCTTGTCTTACAGATCGCATCCAACTCGTCCATCACAATAATGTGCAGCGCGCTGTTCACGCCATACTGCGCCCAGTCCTCCTCAGCCTCTCGAAACAGCTCCCTGATGTTCTCCTCACTTTGACCAACGTACTTGTTCAAAATTTCAGGACCGTTCACCACCTTCGGCTCCTTTCCATTCAACATCTTTCCAATGCATCGAGCCATCAACGTCTTTCCTGTTCCCGGAGGACCATATAACAATATCCCCTTTATCGGCGGTACGCCCAACTTACTCAACACATCCGGGGGAAACACTCTCGGCGCAAATGCGCGACGAAATATCTCACCGAACTCCTTAGATAACCCTCCAATTCCAAGCTTCTCAAAATCGAAGTCAGGCTTGAACAGTTCCGCAACTTGATCGCTAGCCGCCCCTCCTATTATTCGAATCCCCGACCTAGCCGCACTTGCAACCGTAACCACCGTCCCCTTATTCAGTACTCCACTCTTCAAATCCGTACACTCCACCTCATCTTTCTTTCGCCCTTTCTTAGAATGATTACCCTTCTCCGCCGTCAAAATGCTCTTCAAGTCCAATACAGTCAAATCTGTCACCGTAAATATCATGCTGTCACCCTTAAAGTCAGACAAGACCGTCTGACCTATCGTCAAATATTGGTCAACGCAAACCTCCTTGAACGTCGCCTCCAACTCCGACGCGTCCAGACATATCTCAATATCTGTTTTAAAAAGAAGTGTCACCATCTCGTCCAAAATCCGCCGTAAGAGCACGTTTCGACACTCACCCAACACCACTCCCCAAAAAGGAACAGCGATCTCTCTCACCTTGCACAACCCGGCGCCCCGACATACCTCTCTTCGACTTCGACAAAAAACTCACTTCCAGACGCAAACTACTCAAAAATATACATTTCGAAGTCGTATAATATGGAACAACTTCAATTGCCTGATTCAATGAAACGTTCAACTGTCTTCTCTGTATCGCTCCTAACCCCACCGTCCCCCTAACAATGGATTTGTCCGTACTTCAACCACAGTTATTAAGAAAAAACACAACGTATCTCGCCATTACACCTCCCTAGCACAGCATCACCGAAGAAGCCCCTGGAATGACACATACGTACTCCCACGTGTATATAAATTTTCCTACTTTTACCAAGTTTTTCTGACCGCTGGATGCATATTTCTCGGGCACCGCAAGACACTCTGCATCTTCTGGTGAAAAATATATCTTATTTGTCTTAGCCAGACTCGTGGATGGCGCGCTAGCTGCTTTGAAGGATACGCCCGACATCAAATGTCCCCAAAAATTCAATGTGCACGCAAAGCCACAAAAAATATTTAACAAATTTCATAAATGCATTTCTATTTATTTAGTAATTTTTTGAACCTGCCTCGCTTCCACCCACCACTTTCAGTTCCCACAAACTAAACGTCCCATCGTCTGAATCCGTCTGTCTCCAAAAAATCTCACATACAGTCTTCAGTTAAAAACGCAATTACATAACCAACCTACAAAGTCAATATCTACAGATAGAGCATTTTGCTACGATTTCGCACAATTCAATTCGCAATAACCTAAAATCAATGGTTCTGATCAACTGGATAACAAGAAGTAGTATCTTGAATGCAAGAACTGACAAATAGAGACGAGACTCTTAGAAATAAAAAGTGCATCTCAACCTTATGTTGGCAAAAATCGTCGCAACGTCACCTAACGCATCCAGTCCCTTTTGTTGATGCCAAAAAGTTTTCTACAATGCATCCATAATCACTCTAGGTGCTACTCTTATAGTTCTGATAGACAATCTCTGCTCGTTGTTTCAAGGCAAGATCTTACCGTTCCTTTCAGAATCCTCGCTAAATAGCATTCTAGCCCCGTCTTTTAAAACACTCCAGAATGAATTCACCGCTCTAAAAAAAAATTTAAAATATTACAGTTCGGTCAGTATAAATGCTTATTAAATAACACCGTCTGCAGTCTATTATTCTAACTGGCACGTACCGTTTTTTGAATCTGATGTAATTTCAAGACAGGCTTTCTCACAAGTACCTCAAGCAGACTCAAATAACAACTAGAACACAAAAAGTAGAAACTGCTTAAGTGCAGGACATGTATTGAACGCGTTAATCTATAATTCCAAAAACAAAATCTGTATCTCTCGCGTGTAAGCTCTGTAGCTACAATAAAAAAAACATAATTTGATGGAAACGTACAAAGAATGCCGAAGGACAATTAATCAGAACGCCATAGAAAAAAGCTACAGAAAGCTGTAAAAGCATCAGCTTATTACTACAATGGCATTATTACTATCCGTTTTTCATTCAATTATTTTGCCACGTTCTTTTTATCTCAGAATTATTAAAAAACTCTATCTCTTTCACTATTTTGTCCATCTTTTGCTCTATCATGTCTTTCTTTTCATTTATACCTTTGTTCAAAAAACTAATTCTCGATTGCTGCTTTTTCAATTGTTCTCTTAATTCAAGCTCTTCTTTCTTGTGCTGAATTCACCCAGGATTATTAATATTGAAATTAGATGGTATTTTTCGCTGTCACTTACTACGGGCAAACTGTACCTTTTTTAGCAGCAAAATTATTCTCTCTCTCTCTAGCTTTTCTTCTGCATGAAAATCGGAAAAGGAAACACCTTCTTCTATTCCCAAAAGTTCAGACTTGCCTTCCCAACTACGCAATATGTAATCTAAGCGGTTGAGTTGTTGAACCAAATCTTCCTCTTCTAACGCATTTTCTAGCTCAGCCTACATTCAAGCATTGTAAGGAATTTCAGATGTAATGGATAAAATCTTTTTTTTTACATACCTCGAGGCGAGCTTTGCATTTGTTGTAAAACTCCACCATAATTTTTTTTCTTTCTTCGTCGTCAACAATGATTTTCTTAAACAGTTTTTCCATGAGCTCTGTATTCAGTAAGGGGGCCAGAGAGGACGAAATCGTTAAGTCGAAGGCAGTTGCCAAATTCTCTATGCGCTTACCGTCTACATAAAAATTGGTATCGCAGGCATTGTGAGGCAGTTGTTCAGAATCGCAATCCGGTACAGATTCAAGCATCTAGTACTACAACTACAATTGATAAAAACCACTTTTACATTTTAGGGGAAAAAAAGTATTCTTGTGTCTGCAAAATTTTCTGACCCATTCTAGGCGGCGCAGTTACTATCGTCGAGCCCATTTAAAGATTTCATCTGCGATCTAAGTATCCAATTTATTTATTTACTAATTATATCCGCCAACCACCTCCTTACATGGATCTCTCACCGCTATCCAGCTTTCAGTTAGGGCGTAACAGTCAGATCAAACAATAGTAATTACATTAAAGTGATGACAACCCTAGATCTGAAAGGTTCAGAAAAAACTCGCGCTTTAATACTTGGCGATAAGTGAAAATGGCCACATTTTTTAGCAAAAAAAAAGAGCTCCGGTAAAGGGAATTTTACATAGTCTAATATGGTGCTTTCATTTTTGAACGGTTGCATATTTGCAAAATGGTTTTCTGTTTTATAAAAAAGATGAGTGTTCGAAAAGGCCAAGGCCAAATATAACTAAAGATGTATAAAGTTATCAAACTTCACAAATCAAAGAACTGCCTTCCCCATGCAAGATGCAACATGCCAATCAAAACAACAATTAATTAAATAAACGACCGATACCACTTCTGGCTTCCCACATCCCATGTATTGTAATATTTGAATAAATAACTGTGTGTCTCGTATGAGCAGCCTTTTTTTTTTGCGTTGGTCCATTCTTTACTCTGATTTCCTCTGTTTACTTGTTTGGTATGTAAATGGCGTGTTAAGTAAGATTTCCCGTATCTTTTTTTAGTGAGGGATAATACAATCTATGATTGAACGGCGTGGATAGACATATTCTTCTTTCATTCTGCTTCAGAAAACATTTACAAAAGGTGCGGAGCTCGTTTATCCTTGGTGTTTCGTGTTCCGCAACTGGCGCTATGATTAATAGCGACGCCGAGTTCACCTCGATAGAGACCCTCTCACATATATGCGTTTCAAACGTTTTGGAATGCTAAAACGCGTACAAAATTTTTATTTGTTTCCTTGTACTTCTAATGTACTAAAGGTATTTCAAAAAGAGTTCATTCGAATATTCAAGTTTGAAGCACCATCTTTTCGAGGCTGGCTTTATCACTGTCTAGTTGGATGTACTGGCCTTTTTGCGTTAACAAATCTGGTCTCTCTTCATTGTCCTAATGAAGCACTTCAGCCGAACTATTGTTTCAGTATATGACCAATTTGATGAATATAATATTCAGGCATCGCCCCTTTGTCTATGTATGTAAAAGTCGACACGCGAGAGAAATACCTCTTTTTCTCCCACCTTTTTGACACATACTCCTTGAAATACCTCCCTTCACATTTTAGCCTGGAAAGATCAAGCTTCAATCGATGTACCCCGCTCTATCTTGAATTGCATTGTGGCATCTGTCCTGGAACTATGTCGCATTTCCTTTGATTTGTTTCCTCTAGACGCTCAAGTGTCGCTATTTTATTCCTCCAGCTCCGGCAAAACCTCAAGGCTGACGACATGGAAAAGGGAAGATCAGAACTTGGAAACGTGCGTTTTTGCTATGAAGAAGATTCGTTCAGATCCTAGTAATCCCATTTGCTCTCTTCGCGAGTTTTTAGACGAAATTGTTCGAGCGTTTGGCGAGCCGTTTCTCTCAGGCGAGAGCACAAAAAAAAACAACTGTCGACTTGTGTTGATAACACCAAATCCCTTGGCTGATTTGAATTTAGATTTAACGTACAAGGACACTGAAGGGGAGGTGTGCATCAGATCCTTATTGCAGGCCTCGATCGAACAATTTAACTCTCAATGTGAAAAAGAGCATATCAAAATTGACCAACTCGAAGTTGTTGTCATTTATCTCATGAACGAATTGTGCCATGATCAAAAGCAATCGGATGATGTCAGCAGTGAGCATGCCGGCCGTAATAATAGCCAGACCCATTCTAGCACTTTCAAGAGGAGTAAATCATCCAGAGCAAAAAATCATACGCGCTCTCCTGATATCACAATTGAAAATCCTCATAACAACGCGAAAGCGACTGTCAACAAAAAGAACAAAAAATCCTCTTCTGAGTCACAAGACAAAGTCAAATTCTTTGATTCACCCTATCACTCGCCCACCGGAGAACCATTGCCATGTTGCCAAACGGTCTATTTTTCCCCGGAACTTCTGATCGATTTGGCGTTGACACGTCCTAGTTTTTTATTGGACACCGTTCACAATCTTTGCTTTCATTGGCTCAATTTAAGACGTATCTGCATATGGTCCTTGCCCATGAAAATACAGCCTGGGGCTCAATATCCTGTCGCTCCACACGCTGTGAGCCTTCTGAGTACGATGCCTTTACGTTTCGATCAACGCTTGCCGCACATGTTTGATCAAACCGCTTTTCATGGAAGATATCTCGGTTCTCCATCTGACAACGACATCAAGACAGTACAACTTCGGTGGCGGCCATTTGACCGCCATTGTTCCGTCGATACGCTGCCTTGCATCGGTATGAATCGAGTCACGCTTGAGGAGTCAAGCTCTCGAGCGGCCAGATCTCTGCTCGCTCACGTAGCTGACGGACGTCCAGTGATGCTCATTCTACCTGAGAAATGCCCCTTGGAAGACGAGTTGCCAACTCCATATCCCTCACCTTCCCATATGCTTATGGTTCATGGTAAAAGTGTATGGCTTCATTTTCTAAGAGAAAAAGACCACGTCAGTATACTCGAACTGCCGCAAGAAGTGTACGGACCGGAAAGTATGATTCGTGACTATAGAGAAGCCGGCATACGCGACTTGATCGAAGCCAACACCTTCAAGTTTTCAACTAGTCTTCCTTCTTTGGAGGAACCATGCAGCGAACTCTGCCCAGAAAACCCTATATTGAATGTATCTATGTGCTTACAATCTAAGGCATTACCGTCTACGGATGCTAAATCCGAAGCGCCGACAACAACAGACTCGGACGGACAAAAAACATACTTGACCACTGCTTCACTTGAAATAGCGACGCGAATTTTTCCACTTTTGGAAGATGAGCTCTTGATATTCTCATCTCAGTCGTACGAATCAATGCGCCTCATCATTGCGCCTATCCGAAACTGTCTCTCCAAGAGCGTTGTCGATTCAAAGAGTCTGCACCTTGTTAACGAAAGCTTGAGAAAGCTTTCCCAAAGCACTAAAGACAACGACGTTAAAGTTTTTCCCAACACTCGCCAGAGCGTCACCAAAAGGAGGGAATTGTATTCACAAATGTGGACTGAATTACAAATGCTGGCTTCGAAGTATTCCAACATATCTCCATTGCACTCTCACGTGGCAGAAAATATCTATTTTAGTGTTCCATCGGAATATCTGTCAAAACTTCATGGAAATAATAGTCAAGTCCCGCCAGACTCAAACAAAAGCGATACTCAAAACTCTCCTCTACAAAGCCATTCCATGTCTAGTGGTACCGACTGCGTTGCCAATGCCTCTAAAAACAGCCTATCAGACCTCGAATCTAAAAAAGCACAAACGGAACAACCTGCCACTCATAGCGCAGTCAAATCCGACCCCGGTTGCCGATTTGATCTATCTTGGTCCGGGCTAGCCATGGCGAATCCAAATGTCCCAATTCTACCTGACGACGTCGACCCCAATTCTCTGTATGCTACTGTACGTTCATGATTAATCCGCCTTTTAAACCAGTACAACTCGAAAAATTGACCTTTTGAAAGTATTGGAATTCCGCTATCGAATAGAGGCTTCTCAGTTTACCTGAATTGCTGGTAAGCGAAAACAAAGTCTCTAAAAATATAGTCAATACAGAGGTATGTTCTCCTCCTCAAAACTCTTTGTGTAAAACTTATCATTTACACATGAAACTAAACTCATCTTTGTAAACCAGCATCTTCACTGACTCAAAAATGCACCTGCATTCAATATTTTCGCTATAGACATCTGATTCTGCACTCTCAAGTCCCTCAACCAGAAGATATGGCACATATCGCATAACACACGTCTCTCCAATGACGACATTCTGTAATTTTCAATAGTATCCTCGGACACTTTGGTCTATTGAATAGGAGGAGAAAAACCGATCTCTGTCTTTCAGAAAGGTCTTGAGATCTCGTTTACGACGATAGCATACCCTGTACATTCGTGCGTAATTTTAATATATTTTTGCAAATTAAATTTAGTCCTGCACATTTTTTACAGATAATTAATTTGAACTGTTCATTCACTGGGAAGAATTCTCATGTTCGAAGCCGAAGTCAAAAAATTAGGCTTGAGCTCTCTGGAATTGGCAAGAATTGTCTGTTTTGAAACTCCCCAAACCTTAAAAATCAAGCAATTGTCCGTTTCGATTACGAATTCCAGGGTTCTCGGATATGGTATGTACTCAGCATATCATTTAAAAGCTGGCACATCAGCGTTTCTAAGGGAGTGTACCGTTTTTCAAATTTTGTACCGAACAAGTCCTCAAAAAATCAATCAAGACCTCTCCATTTGTAAATTCCAACTGTTCCGGGATATTCTGCATACTGATTATTAGAGACGAAGAAGATACATGTGCTGTATATTGCTGGGATGAAGATATAATCAATAAAGCTCTAGAGATTCAGGTACAGCAGAAAGCGTCTGAAGCATTGCATTACTTCCAAGCTTTGATTTCTGAGTTGTTTTTTTCTAATTTAGGTTGGTCAGTTTATAAGCATTGAATTTCCAGATATCAGGGTAAGGATCAGCAGTCACAGCTCTTTTTGCGACGATTGTGGATAAAATTCTCATTTTTTTTTCGTTACAGTTAAGGAAAGAAAGGTCGTTTCCTACGACAGCGCCAGTTAGCTTACATCTAGGAGAAAGGAATAAGAAAGGGCGTGAAGGATCGACTCGTTTCGCGAAGCCATCCATAAATTTAGAAAAAAAATGCGTTGACATTTCTTTATCTCTGTCTAGTGGGAAGCAAACGGCACTTATATCAGACATTCGAACGGCACGTGTTCCCATTGGGTCTTTATGCAATATATTAGGATATGTTTTGAAAGTCAGCTATCCATACCAGTTTTCTTGCTCAGAAGAAAAAACTACACTGTACCAATCTCTTAGATGCGTTGATATGTCTTGTCGCGAAGAGTCGGATGCAATCACAATTTCAGCATGGGGAGATAACTGTGCGATGTTGGATCTGGTGAACGTTGGCGATGTAGTGCTATTTGAAAATGTAAAAGTATCTCAATGGAAACAAAATTATCAAGTAATAGCTACATGGTGCAGTCTTGTTTATGTCAATCCTGCTGTTCCTGAATTATCTAATTTAAAAAGTTGGTCACCAGTCAAGGTGACACGCAATGTAGAGATACCTGTAAAAAAGATGAAACTAACTACTGACTTTCATAAACCCGTTGAAAATGAAGCCTTCAGGAGTATTTGCTCAAAACCGATGACGATAAGAAGAAATCCCGCGTCCTGTTTGCTATTATCTAAGAACTTGGACGCCTCGCCTAAATTTACCCTGAAAGATAAATATGCGTCTCTCATTGATGCACATTGGATGAAAATAGGAGAATGCGCATGCGTAATTGCAATGATTAGTGAATTTGATGCTCATTCTCGAACAGTTTTGATATGTTCACATTGTGAACGTGTCTTGGAAAAATGTTTCTGCTCATTCAAATTTCAAAATTCAACATGGAAATTGTTCGTAAAATATGCCTATCATCTCCTTGCCTTTAGAGTATTCTCTAACTGAAAAGCTTTTTTCGCTAGCGAATTCAAAATATCTATCATAGATCATAGCTATTTTATTGAACAGGTCGAACTGAATGATTCTGATGTCACTAAACTGTTGGGAATATCCGTATGAAAAAGAAATGTTTTTAACTTTATGAAATATGCAGTATACGCTAACTCGGTACCTGCTCACCCACTAAGGCCTCCTTGTTTGTAAAAATGCAAAAAGACGAATCTGACGCATTATTGCGTCGCCAACTTTGGAATAGGTGCAGAATCAAAATACTAAAGGTATGCAGTCTTTTGGGAGATACTCGGTGTCTCAGCCTAGCTAACGTGCTCATAGACTTCTGAATTTTCCTACCGTGCGGTTGGTTTGGAGGTTATGGACTTCAAACTGAAGCTAGAAGAGTAATGATATCGAGAATTTTTATTGTGGAATGTCTAAATGACCCGTAATAACAGCTTTGGTATCTGCTGCTTTGGTGTCTACACGCAGTTCATACACTCGATAAAGTGCCCAAGTTTCCATATTTCTATTACAATAGGCGTTTTTGTTCAATATTTTTGCAATTTTATTTGAGCAGTTTCTCGAGAATTGTACCAACAGTTTTTCAAAAAAATAAATTTTGTTATTTTATGGCTTATCAAATGGTATGAAAGGGTTTGTGATTCTGTTGTTTTTCATAGCATCTTGTGCTGTCCCCGTTGTTGTGTGATACGCCTGATTCATCGCTTTTTCTGTCTTGGGCATCAGTAACTGTTCAAAGACTTCTCGTTGATGATAGACTCCTCGTCTGTCCATGGCCATGAAGTCTTCCATCTGAGTTGTTTCATTTTTATAAAAGATACGCAGGTGTTTTCCTTGTTTTGCAGAGGTGACCAACGAATTCAGAGGGATGAGCTTTTCTCTCATCTGAAGTTTAGAATTAAGGTACGAAACCTTTAGCTTATCTTCGCTGGAAAGCAAAACTGCTTTGAATGCGGTGCGCTTGAGAACATATGAATAGAGGAATGGCATAGATATTGACATGCCTAGTAATCCGGATGCAATAGACTGAGAGGGTTGACGTCAATTTTCTTTGAGAAAATATTCGGTAATGGCAATATATAATCGTACCAGACGCAATGCCCATGAATGCTTGCTTTGATTATCTGGATGCAGCATTTGTTGTATGTATACACCGGTTGCCAAGCATTGTCCATAGATACTCACGCTGATCAATCTTTGTGAATGCGTAGATGTCGCGGAATTAGTATGGCTTAGAGGTGTTTCTGCGTCACTTTAAAAGCAGGGCTCATGCGTACCGAAAAAGGTTGACAGAGGTATTAGGACTTGAAAAAAGTAAAAGCGGACTTTCCGAAATTTGATTGGTTGAATAGAGTTTCACATGTGAGCTATTAGCTACGAAGTTGATAGGGAATATTTTGAAGGGTAACCTGAAAGGCATCATCGCTATAAATGTGATTAGCACAGGGTTCGATTTTGATCTTCTGTTAAGATATTTAATTTGTGCTGAACATATTTGAAAAAAAAGATATTCGAGATTTAAGTTTGAATTTGTGATATACACACAAGAACAGCTATTTGAATATGCAAATATATTGGGATAATGTATATGATCTGATATTCAACATATATTAATATACAAATCGCCTACATAGCATAGTTGGTTATTGCGCCTGCCTAGTAAGCAGGAGGTCGTGAGTTCGAATCTCACTATAGGCTTCTCTTTTTTTTTATTTTGAACCTATAATTTTTTCAGTTATTCAAGATGTTTTCTTTATTCACTGCCTGGTTTCCTGCCAATAATAAATATAGGCGTCTTTCAAGCTGCAGTATGCGCTATTCGATCACTGCTGGAGCACTTGCAGCGAGCGCATCTATTTGGAGTAAAATTGCTATGGATGAGCTGTTTTTGCAAAGTTTGATACAATCCTGTAACCTTGATTGGCTCTTATACCCAGAGTATCTTCATCTGGTTTTACGAATATTTTCAATTGGTCTAGCAATTCTATGTAACGTTTTGATGGTGAATGCTTCAGCTAAATCGAGTGATATGGGTACCAGTGCTGAAACTGCAGCGGTTACGTCTGGAGTTAATTTTTTTTTGACGGTACGTGACGATTATTAGCAGGTTTTGCACGTATGAATATTGACTGATATTTGCCTCAAAGGCCGTTTTAGGTAAACTGTTGTTTCACGAAAAGTTATCTTTGTCATGGTACATTGGATTGGCGTTCATTTTTTTAGGTGTTTTGATTATTGGTGAAAATAAAGAAGACCGAAAAAAAACCAATTAAGAATCGTTTTTGTTTTTTATAGTGCTTCCCAAATCATTTTATTTCTTGTTTTCGTTATAACAAAATGGGTCGTGGTCGTAGCTCTGGTTCTTCGAGGCCTATATTTATGCGTTCAGGCGCAAGTCATACAAGTAAGCCAGCGCCCGTTCCTGTAAAGCGCGCACCAGCGCCAGCTGCGTCAAAGCCAGCTGCGCAGCAACAACACCCACACAATGGCGCTCAGTCCGCTACCCCTGCTGCTGCAACTACAGGTGGCTCTGGTTTGTTTGGCACGCTGATGGCTTCTGTAAGTAGTAGATGATGAGAAAAAAAAAGTGTGTGTGTATATATATGTGCATTAACTTTTTTTAAGGCTGCTGGTTCTGTTGCAGGTAACTATATTGGGAACAGGCTTTTTAGTCAAGGCGAATCGATTCCTCCTCAGACGCAACAGGCTATTGATTCGGAATATGGAGTGTGCTCTCAGCCATTCAAGTCGTTCCTCGCGTGCGCCGAAGCCAACGCCAACGACATTGGCGCATGCCAATGGATTTACTCACAATTTTCCGATTGTCACCGTACGTTTTTTTTCTGACACAAATTGTGAACTTTGAGAGTTGTACCTGACCTTTTTTTCGATAGACGCTGCTCAGCAAGCCTAATTGGAATTTGTGATGGAAGCATGGTCGGGTCACTCGTTTCTGTTTTCGATTTTACTGGATGCGCGCCGGTGATTGGTATTGTGGAGGAGGTGGTCCCATCTTGACCTCGATAAAAAGAACAAAATCGAAGTGTTTCGAAGTTCTGCTTTTTAAGCTTCATTATTTATTAAATGCAGTGGTAATGGTAGATTGTTTTGTTTGTAAAAGGCGACTTCTTCGTCATAGTCTTTCTTGACGGCTTCCGGAAAAAGTTTGTCTACTAAGCTTTGTATGAGTGCGTCTGGGCGAATGGCAATGTAAGGGTTCGGCAGTAAGCTTTTACCACATCGAGGGCAGTCTTCGTTTTCCGTGAAGTATTTGTAGATGCAGCTCTTGCAGACTGCGGGAGAAAAGAGTGAGGGGAGGTGTTATATTGCACAAGAGGAGTCAGTGTGTATACCATACGCACATGTGTGTAGGCATTCTTTGACTGTTTGGGCTTCTCTTAGATAGCCGAAACATATGGCGCACACTAGGGTTTCATTGAGGAGTTTTGGTTGAAAAGAGACGATTTGTTCAGACATAGGTGCAGAGAGAATCTCAGGTCATTTAAGGGAAGTTGTGAATATAAATGCGTTGGTCGGTGGAATTTTCAGCTTTTGCTTTTGCACAAAATCTTGTTTTGATTATCTTACGAGAGGGAAGAATGCACAATTAGGCACCCTTAAGAGTGCTTGATACGGAGTGGGCAGGAATGGCTTTCTCGGGGTTTTTTTTACGAGCAGCGCTTTCTTGTGCGAGTCCTGATAGTCTCAGTTTGACCTGTACGCGGGTTGGGAGGCCCTGGGTACCTGTACTATGTTCAGATACCGCGTCGTTTCAATAGAACTTCCACGAATCATCAATACGGAAACATGAGGTTTCCCATCAACGAACGGCTACATTTTGTGTGTTATCCGTCCCCGCTTTTTGCCCTGTTTAGTGGCCTCTTACAATTGTGTGTAGAAGTGTCTTGGCTCTACTTTTTGACTAGATGCGCAACGCGCGGGGTTCGGGTGCGCGTATCGCAATGGTTTGCTTGACTCAGTTATCAGAATTGATTGAGCTTCTCTATGGCGGCTCTCATCGGGCTTTTTTTTGTCCAGAATATAATTGTACCGCGTGCAGATTTTAACATTAAAATGCTGAGTCTTTTCGAAGGCGTATTGGAGGCTTCTTCGAAGCCGTTCATGGGCGCCGCCATCGATCAGGTCAAGGTAGAACTTGCATATGCGGCGACTCAGCTGTCTTCAAGGGGTATCTTACATGGCTGCAAATGGTATATACAGTTCTGCGTGGGCCCCTTTCGCTCCGTGCAATTTTTAACATCACACAATCAGGGTTGCGGAATTCCTAGACAACGTGAGCGAGAATTGTTTCGCCGAGACGTCAGAGACGGTGGATTTGAATCCCATTTTGCTGAGTGAACGTCAGGACACGCCAAAATACATTCTCGCCAAGGCGTGCTTCGATTTGAAGGAATATTGTCGCACTGCGCACATATTGCGCGACTGCAACGATCCCAAATCGGTTTTTTTGCGGTGCTACGCTCTGTTGTTGGTACGCGAAAATTTTTCTAAAAAAATTAATTCCGTCAAAATTTGACTTTTTTTGATCGAATCTGCGTCCGCAGGCGGGAGAGAAAAGAAAACAAGAACGACAAGAGACAAGCGGTACGCGCCAAAGACTTTGGACCGCGCTTCTTAAAATGCGCTTTTTCTAAACGTCTTGAACAAGGTCAATCTCCTGTACTTAACGAAGAGCTCAAAGGAATCCGGGAAACGTTGGACTCATTCTATAAAAAAAAAGAGTTGGATGGTTTTGGCTGCTATTTGTACGCGGTTGTGTTGGGTCACATGACAGATTTTGTCTCGGGAAATCCTGCTTCGCGCTCTGCTCGCGACGGACCGTGGTCGCCCGAGGGCGTCCAAGTGTCCGTCAAGAACTTGCAAAGACAGCTATACATCACATCAATATGCCTTTATCCTTGGAATTGGAGCGCTTGGTTGAACCTGACGACGACAATTGACCATGTCAGGGCTCTGCCTCTTGTTGAGTCCTGCTTACCGAATCACTACTTCAAGCCGTTCTGGCTAGCGCATGCCTATCTGGAACTCCAGCAAAATCAGGAAGCCCTTTCAATCTATAAGGCGCTTGACGCCGCGTATCCAAATAGCGGTTATATCAAGTGTCAAATGGCCATGGCGCATCACAACATGCTCAATCTCGACCCCGCACAGGCGTTGTTCGAACAGCTCCTGCAACACGACCCGTACCGCCTGGCTGGTATAGATACGTACAGCAACATTTTATACATCAAGGAAGACCGCCCGAAGCTCAGCCACTTGGCCTACACGGCGAGTGTCATAGACAAATACACGCCGGAAGCTTGTTGCGTAATTGGCAATTACTACAGTTTGCACAGCGAACACGAAAAGGCGGCACTGTACTTCGAACGTGCCCTCAAGCTCAACCCGCGCTATTTGGCGGCGTGGACGCTAATAGGACACGAGTACATCGAAATGAAGAACATCGCAGGCGCTATCACCGCTTACAGGAAGGCGGTCGACATCAACCGGCACGATTATCGCGCCTGGTACTCTTTGGGTCAAACCTACGAACTCCTTCGAATGCCACTCTATGCGCTCTACTATTTCGAACGTGCGTGCGAATTGAGACCCCACGACGCCAGAATGTGGTGCGCCATGGCCGGATGCTACGAATCAATCAATCATCTGAACAATGCAATTTTGTGTTACAAACGCGCCGAGGCTAACGAAGATAAGCAAGGAATTGTCTACAACAAACTCGGAAAGCTCTTCGAAAAGCTCGGAAAGCGCGAAGAAGCCGCCCATTACTACAAGAAGAACCTCGATCAAAGGGAACGAGAATCCCTGGAAACGCAGGATGTCATCGATGCGCTCCTCTTCCTCGCTCACTACTCAAAACACACAGGTGACACACAAAACACGGTTGCATATTGTTCCAGACTTCTAGACTTCGCAGGTAGAGAAAAAGAAGAAGCAAAGGCAATCCTCCGCGAAATACATTCGTCTCAAACCCTCAAAACCGCAAGATATGCAGAGGGCCCACCAAACCAACCCGCTGCCGGTAGCGACCTCGATGAAGAAGACGCCATGGAAATGGAAGAAGAATGACACATTTTTTCAAATTTACATTCGCACTTTTTTGTGCTATATTTTCTCCAGGCTCCGAGTATGTCTCCGATCGAAAAAATCGTAAATCGCAAACGATATCGCTGTCCTGGGAGACAGATAAGCCACCCGGGCCGCGGCGCCCCGAAAGAAAAAAAACGCATCCTGTCTAAAAAGTGTCCTCAGCATCGTCAGCCAAGCTCGTCGCCGACCACCACCTCCTTCAGCCATGCCAAGCTGCAAATTCACCTTCAAAACATCAACGCCGTTCGTCAAAAATGCTGCCAAGGCCGCACAACCGCCACTTGCCAACAACAGCGCGAAAAAACGATCCGAAAACGACCCCTTGACTCGCCGATAAGCAGACAAGTAAATCGCACCATAAGGCGCCCACAACCATATCCCCGCCCAATATCCTCTCCAAAGACTGCGTATACCCCCTCTCTGAATCATACGCCTCGCTAAATTCAGCGCCCCACACCTATCTGATATCGCGTGGTAAGCCTGTAGCCGCTCCTTGAGAACATCCACCGGCGTGAAAAATACGCCCGATAAAAGCTGAGCCATTACTCCAACCAAACACCCATCTATCATCGATTGGTCACACCTCTTGGCAACCCCGTCGCCGCCTTGCATCAACTCAACACGTGCCCTGGCGTGCAACAACGCCCTCTCGCTCAGTTCATATGCTGAAAAATACACACAAGTCAACGGAACACACGTCAACAACACCACTCTGTAACCCTGCCAAAAACCCCTGATCCCTTCTGACCTCATTCCACTACTTATCACATCGGAAAGCCCCGCGTATCGGTACTTCCCGTTGCCTCCGATTTGAAACATCCTTGTCTTGATCGTGTCCTAAAAAGCTCACGCTGTAAGATGACGGTTTTGCTCAAAAAAAAAAACCTTGACACGCACAATCGGATGACAAAGCGTGTTGGACACCAACCCAGCTGCGCCCGCTTGGAGGAAAAACCAAAAATTAGGGTGCCCTTCAAAAATCTTGCTAAACTTCTCCGCATACGACGTCATAATAGAAATGCCAATTTATCTACAACACTCGCGTCAACGCTACGAATCACAAAGACATGTCCGTTTCAATGTTTCGAAAACCCAACTGCCAACCCCTTTGTGGGGGAACAATAACTTCTGCTTCGCAGACTTTTTTGCTTCTTGGCTCTGAAGCTCTCTAATCGGCAACACACAAAAAAAAATGTACTGCAGTGCGCGAACGTCATCAAGCGCGCCCGATTTCTGCCACATATGGCTACGACGCTCATGAACATAGGCGCAAGTCGTGTCAGCAATAGATGCTAAAAGCAACTCTGTAACAGAAGCGTGCGAAAGTGTTCGTAGCGCGTAATTTTGCAGGAAGTGGTTTATTTGCACCAAGTGTCTTAGTGTTTTCTTTTCACAGATATCACGCAGATACAACAAATCAGCCAGAAATGAGGATGACCTGCTCACATCCCTCGTACTTCGGTAAATCGAGCTGATATTTTTTCTGAAGTGCTTCCGGTACAAATCTTCCTCCCAGCCAGTGGATACCTTTGAAGTTCTTGGAGCATAGCTTCGGGGCTGAAAGCGATATAAGGGACTTTGGTTCCAGCCCATTTCCATTTACGTTTCCATGGTCGACATCCCAGCCGCTTGGAATATCTATAGATATAATTGGGCGCGAGCACTTATTCAATTCTGTGATGATCTCGTTGAATGGTGGGCGAATATCTCCAGAAAAGGAAAACCCGAAGATGGCGTCGCAAATTAAATCGTACTGTTGGGCCAATTCGTCCGCGCTTGGCAACTTGTCTATGACTTTTATCTCAAGTTTTCGACACTGTGTCAACAGATAATCAAATTTTTTGGACTTCGTCGGATGAAAAACTACTGGGTCGTATCCAAAGTGACGCACATGTCGAGCAGCGACCAAGCCGTCTCCGCCATTGTCTGAATTAAAATGGAATTTGAGATTGGCTCACAATTTCTTGGCGCAGCAAACACAAAACGTACTTCCAGGACCAATAACGAACAAAATCCTCGGAAAGTTTTTCGCGGGGTAGCTGTGATTGATCGCGCAGGCGCAACTCAGTCCTGTGATACACGTAGTTGAGAGCATTGCAATGTCTATGTCAGTGAAGGTTGGCTTGGCGTGCGCTTCAAAAAATTTTTGCGGCCTTACCTGCCAACTCCATCAGCTGTTCTAGTTTGAACCCCCATTCCTCGCTCATCAGTTCTTGATCTAAAGCCTTCATCTTTTCCCCAGAAAGATACTAAGAAAAATAGGTTAGAAGGGGGTGCACGACGCGAGGTTTGGCGCTCTCATTGAGGTCGCTGGTATGAACGATACGGTTACAGAAGACGCCATTTTTTAATGTTTAAAGAAGTGCTACAACAAAATATGAAAAAAACACAATTTGGCTGTATTTTATGAAAATAACTGAAAAGATATTAATATGGCAGCCGCGTTCTATTGTTGGTGGTGCTTGGCTGCATACGGGACGAGCATTTATATTGTCACTGGAGTACGCATTTCGTAGGTAGGTGATTTTCGCGGTCTGGTCATTGGTCTTTTTTGCCGTCCAGTGAGAATTTCTCAATGGAATTTTTTGCGCTAGAAAGGACATCGTGAACATGTGGTTTTCTGATGTTTGTGGTTCTAGTTGTAGAGTTGTTGAGTAGCCATTCGTTTTTTTTTTACCTAGTCAAAAATCTCGTATTGAAAAAAAGTCCTCTCGCTTGAGCGCTGTTTTTTTTTTTGTGATTTTGGGCATAGACATTCCAAGCTGGGGGGCATTTTCTTGGCGAGCGGTGACCTCGTCGACTGCGGGAGCCACAGCGCGTGCTAGCGGGGAATGGCGAGTATTGCGCCGCGTTTGAAAACAGAATTGGGACGGCAGCTGCTAGAAATTCGACTTTTGGCCCACGAACACTTCAAAAATTTCGTTCGACGACAAGAGTGCACTTCGAATGTCCTTTTTCTTGGCGGGCTATTTAGTTTGCAATTAGCTCTTCAGTTAGAAGATATGCCGTACATTTATATATACGGGAGCAAGTGAAGGTTGTGAATGAGCCGGTACATCCAGAGATAAGTTGAGCGGGCTTGAGCACCTGTTGCGAAGTTGGCCGCCTGATTTTGCGCTTGGTTGGGGGGAGGGATGCAAACCTCGAACAGGGTGCATGGGATGGCAATTTTTGAATAGGCGAAATGATAGGGGGCGCGGGGTTTTGCGCCACTGGTGGTGGTTCTTGGACACGTTGGAGTCCGGGTCAAGGTCACAGGGTTGAGGCATGAGTTTTTGGTGGCACCAATCGCGTTTTGGGAGAGGAAAAAAAAAATACTGATTTTTCTTAGTCTTGTACGCTCAGTAAGCATATATTGCATTATTTGCGCGCACACCCTTCTTTTGCTTGTGCTTTTTTCGACAAGGTTTTGATTTTTTCTCTCTGGTTGAGAGAGGTCCCTGAAGGTTGAAGAAGTTGTTTCGAAGGGGGGGGTATCAGTTTAGCCGAAGGCGTTCAGAAATATATTTCTTAGGCAGGAGCTTAGGAAGTGTCGTGATTTGGTGTTTTGTTGGATTGGGTCGTTGGGTTAATTCATCTCTTGGCCTCTAGAAATGGCTTCGGTGGACGTTGATTATTACGCAGGTATGACGGGGTGATGTGCGCGTGTTTAGACAGCAGATATCTCGTCTGATCGAGGTATTTGGCATTGGGGGTGGTTTGCGGCGTCCGAGGTTTTTGGAGTCCTGGCGGCGTTCGCCCTGCCGAGTGAGTGTTGTCCGGTTTGGGTCCGAGGAGGAGAAGGGTTGAGATTTTTTTTTTTTTTGTATTGAGAGATACACACGCGAGACAGATCGTGACTTGAAACAGGTGATAGTTATCTGCCAACCTGGCAGCAGAATATGAACTCAGAGTTGTCTCAGTTGCAAACAGAACTGAAAGAAATACAAGAGTGTGACGCATTCTTCATCAACTATTGTACCGTCGCAAGAAAATTAGTCCTGTGCAAACGGCACGAACTAGGCAATATCTGTCTCGCGTGTGTGCGTTGTTCGCGTTGTGCCGGAGGGGGCGCGCGTCGAGGATGGCGAGCTGGTTGGGGGGTGGTTCGGCGCGATAGAAGTTGTTTGCTGACTTTTTTTTTTTTGGCAGTGTGCGTACACGTTGCAGTTTGTCCAGGCGCACATATCGCCCGCGACTTACACGGAGACGGGGGGTGGGACGAGCGAGTTGTGGCCGCACGACGCGAGGTTGCGGGATCTCACGTACAGCAGTCCTTTGCAGGCGACCATTTACGTTACGCCGTCGGAGGGGAAGAGGCACGAGTTGATGGTGCCGATTGGTCGGATTCCGACTATGGTTAGGTCTCGAATTTGCAACTTGAACAAGACGGGGGCTGGGAACTTGAGTTCTGCCGCGGAGTGCGATTACGACGAGGGTGGCTACTTCATCGTCAACGGCAGCGAGAAGGTGTTGATTGCTCAGGAGAAGATGTCTAACAACCACATTTACGTGTTCAAGCAGCCCAAGGAGTCCAAGTACACTTGGATAGCGGAGGTTCGGTCGGTGGTGGAGGGGTCTTTTCGTCCCCCGTCCGCGACGTACGTGCGCTTGCTGCAGGCGTCGAAGACGCACGACGCGACCATCCAGGCGACGCTGACGTCGTCTACGCGCGACGACGTGCCCATCATCATAGTGTTTCGAGCGTTTGGGTTCGAGAGTGACAAGGACATTTTGGAGCACATATGTTACGACCTGGAGGACGAGCGCATGGTTGAGCTGATCAAGCCCTCCCTGGTGGAGGGCAGAGAGATTCGGACGCGGGACACCGCGTTGGAGTGGATTGGGACCACCAACACGACGTTTCAGAGCATTAGTCAGAGTCGGCTGAGGTTTGCGGAGGAGGTTTTGCAGAAGGAGGTTCTCCCCCACGTTTCTCAGCACGAGGGCGGAAATACGCAGAAGGCGTTTTATTTTGGCTACATGGTGCACAGGCTGTTGCAGGCCGCGCTGGAGAGGAGGCCGCCCGACGACAGGGACCATTATGGGAACAAGCGCATGGAGTTGGCGGGCGCGCTCATGGAGGGGCTTTTTTGCCAGCTGTTCGTCAACATGGTGAAGCAGTTGAAGAAGAAGTTTCTCGCGGTGGTGGACAACGAGAAGACGCGCGTGTTTGACTTCAAACACTACATTAGCGGCGAGATCATTACGACTGGACTCAATTACTCCCTTTCCACCGGCAACTGGGGCGCCGGTCGGAGGGGCGCCAAGACCAAGAGTGGCGTTTCGCAGGTTTTGAACCGACTGACGTTTCTCTCGACCCTGTCTCACCTGCGGCGCCTGAACACGCCGATTGGCAGCGACTCGAAGCTCGCGAAGCCTCGCCAGCTGCACAACACGCATTGGGGGATGGTTTGTCCCGCGGAGACGCCGGAGGGACACCAATGCGGGCTTGTGAAGAACTTGTCTCTTATGGCGCTTATTTCGGTTGCGTATCAAGGGAACGAGATAGAGCCGATGCTGCGCTCGGCGAATTTGCTGGATTCCCTGGCGCAGGTCGCGCCTTCTCAGATTCTGAAGTCGACCAAGATTTTCCTTGACGGTGCCTGGCTTGGCATGAGCAGCACGGCGCCGGAGTTCGTCGAGTACCTGAAGTCCTGGCGTCGCCAGCGCTTCGAGGCGAGTCAGATTTCGATTACCCACGACATCGAGCACCGCGAGGTCCACATACAGACGGATCCGGGGCGCTGCTGCAGGCCGCTGTTCGTGGTGCACGACAATTTCTTGCAAATAAAAAAAAGCCACATTCAAGAGCTTCAGGATCCCCATTCGGGCGTCAACTGGAACACCATCCTGGAGGCCGGCCTGGTTGACATCGTCGACACGGCCGAGGAGGAGACGCTCATGATAGCGATGGTGCCGGCTGATCTCCAAGTTGCGCGAGAGGCTTACATAAAGTGCGAAGGGTTCAGTCAGTCTTTCACGCACTGCGAAATCCATCCTTCTATGATCCTCGGCGTGGTCGCCAGCGTGATTCCGTTTCCAGACCACAACCAGTCTCCCAGGAACACCTACCAGAGCGCCATGGGCAAGCAGGCGCTCGGAGTCTACGCCACCAACTTCAACCTGCGCATGGATTCTTTGGCTCACGTTTTGTGGTACCCCCAGAAGCCCTTGGCGCGTCCGCACGCGGTGAAGTACCTGAAGTTTCGAGACCTCCCGGCCGGTACCAACGTGGTCGTGGCGATCGCGTGTTACTCCGGGTACAACCAGGAGGATTCCGTGATGCTCAACCAGTCCAGCATTGACAGGGGCCTCTTCCGGTCCGTCTTCTATCGCACGTACCGCGAGGAGGAGTCCTGCCACGAGGCCCACGACAGCAAGATCGTGGAGACCTTCGAGAAGCCGACTCCCGGCGAGGTCGGCCGCATCTCCAACAAGAACTACTCGCGACTCGACGAGGACGGCATCGTGTCGCCGGGCACGCCGGTCTTCGGCGAGGACATCATCATAGGCAGGACGCGCACCGTTCCGGACGGAATCCGAGTGGGAGACAAGGAGTACTTCAAGGAGGACTCGTCCAAGCCCTCTCGCCCGAGCGAGTCCGGGATCGTCGACCAGGTCATGATCAGCACGTCCGCCGAGGGAAACCGGTTCGTCAAGGTCCGCATTCGAAGCATACGCACGCCCACCATCGGCGACAAATTCTCCTCTCGACACGGGCAAAAAGGCACATGCGGCATGCTCTATCGCCAAGAAGACATGCCGTTCAACCGAGACGGCATCTGCCCGGACCTGATCATGAACCCGCACGCCATTCCGTCCCGCATGACTATCGGGCACATGATCGAGTGTCTCCTCAGCAAGCTCGCCGCCGTCAGCGGAGAAGAGGGCGACGCCACGCCCTTCACCGACGTCAACGTCGAGCAAATCTCTCAACGCCTCCACTCCTACGGATACCAACCTCGCGGCAACGAAGTCGTCTACCACGGCCACACCGGCAGGCGCATGGAGGCCCAGCTCTTCATGGGGCCCATGTACTACCAACGGCTGAAGCACCTCGTCGAGGACAAAATGTTTTCACGAGCTCGCGGAAGGACCCAAATTCTCACCCACCAACCCGCCGAAGGGCGATCCAGAGGCGGCGGCCTTCGGTTCGGGGAAATGGAACGCGACGTCATGATCGCCCACGGCTCCTCCCAATTCCTGAAAGAGCGCCTACTTTATCAAAGCGACATCTATCGCCTCCACATCTGTGAGGTGTGCGGACTCATCGCCATCACCACGCTCGAATCTAACCGGTTGTACTGCAAAAACTGCAAACTCTCATCCAGAATCGTACAAGTCCTCCTTCCCTACGCCTGCAAGCTCCTCTTCCAGGAGCTCATGTCCATGAACATCGCCCCGCGCATCAGCACCGTTCCCCCGCCTCCCGCTGGCGCCGAAATAGACATGACCAAGTACGACTACGACTAAGCAACTTCCTCTTCTTTTTGTATATATATACATATATGTACAGCACAACCTGTCAAGCAAAACCCCCCAGCAACAACACCTAGACACGCACGCGCACCTTCCTCTGACAAACCAACGCTCTGGCTCCCCCCGCTCTCCAATCGAACTCGCTGCTCGCCCCTCTCGCTGACAACCAAACCCTCGCATTCTGCTCGAACACTCTCGCTCGGCGCGTCACTGTTCGTTGTGTTCGTTGACGAGCGAATGACAGGCACTCTTTGTGTTTTTCGCTGACACCCAACTTTTGGCAGGTTTTTTCTCTTCGAGCACGTCACTCGTCTTCTTCGGCGCCTCCGCAACGAGTCGTACGTCCGAGCTCGCTCTCACTCGAGCTGTATGCGCTCGACCGGCTTCGAACTCTCTCGCGTCTCTCAAAACACGCGAGAGAGAGACAAAACCCACCCTCTCTGCGCCGGTACAATGCCTTGTCAACAAGAGTGAGACTGACACAGACCAGAATTCTGCGGCGCCAATCAACTCTTCCTGAACAGCGTGTGCTCCCCAGACCACCGCCTCTGCTCGGGCAAGGGAAGGAAAACATCCTCGCTTCGCTGAGAGACGGTCGCAGCAAGAGAGTCGCGAGACCAACAAGCTCTCTGATAAAAAAATAACACGCCCACCGCTTGAGAGAGTCATAATGAGGCGGGTCAACGCCTCGCGCGCGAGGACGGTACGAAAACTGATCTTGCCGAGAACGCGCAGCACCCCCCAGAGGACACCCATGGTCGACCCCAAAAAAATATTCAGAGAGAAACGAGTCTAGACTAATTGAAAGAGTCCTCCACAAACCTCGAATCGGCGGGAGTCGACATTGATGAACGGTCACCTCTTTTTAGTGAAATCCAGGGACCACCGTGCGGTATCGGAGCGGGTGAACCTCGTTGGAACTGGCAGGCTTGGCTGGTTTGATGCGTGGGGTCGGGGTCAACTTAAAGATCGCAAATTTTGAGGTTTTTGTTTTACAACAAAACTGTTTAAAACGAGAAACGACGCTCTGAATCCATTCGAAAACTCTTGTACCAACATCACGCCAGTGACCGACAGATTGGACCAATCGAGCGCCTGACATACCAAACGGGTAAAACCGTCCCGCAAGATCCCGAGTAGGACGGGCATTTGACTACGCGCCCGGGCTGGATTCTTCGCAAGAGGAAATTCGGGATGCGTCCTCCGAGTAAACACAACCGACTGAGTTTATATGAGAAAAGGACGAGAGGAATATGTAACATTGCAACTCAAAAGAGTCTTTCTCAGGACAAGCTGTGGTCAATGAACGGCCGTAAACTCAAATTCAGCATTTAACTGCATTGATGAATTTCGAGCAGAGCTTGTACGAGTCAACTCATACTTGCATCGTAAGCTCGCGTTGCTGCTAGTTCAATGATTCAAACTCGATTTTATCAACCCTTGAAGAACTACCAAAAAATTATGTGGGCCTCGACCATTTCCTCTTAAGATCAGAATAAATCAATACGCAACCCTCGCGTATAACCGTAATGTTGAACACAGAGCAGCGCGATATTGAGTTGGTTTTTATGTTATTCTTAGTCATGGTCTAAAAATATTTCTGGACACACTCTATTTTTTTTCTCGGCATCAAAACAAATCTGGTACCCTCTCCAATTCATCAACTGTCTGTACTTGTCTTGGAACGAGTACGGTCCGCAGTACACTCAGCAACGAGTTGACTTTCATAATGTTGAATATCTATCGTTTTGTAACGGAAAAGTTTCCATTCTAACCTGAGCAAATCGGTCATAAACCTCATGTTGGGAAAGATAATGGGCCTCCTACTCTTCACAAGTTCGAACGCAGCGTTCAGAGGCATCTTACGCTGAATCATCAGATACCCTAAAACGATAGATGCACTTCTTGATTTTCCTAAGATACAATGTACAAGAATTTTCTGGCCATTTTTGCGCGCGTCTTCAATGATCTCCACAGCTTTGTACAGAGGCTCTATCAACTCCTGATACTGGTCATCCAGTAGTCCTATCTTTTCTACTTTAAATAAGCCGTTTTCTATATTCCGCCCATGCCAGTCTTGGGCAACATTCAAAACTCGATAAATACCGAGGCTTTCTAAAGCCTCGGTATCGCTGGCATCTAGTCCACTCCCCAGATACAAATAGTCTAAAATTTGAGTTATGCCCTTCTGAATTGAATGGCGGTCTTTTACCAGCACGGCATTAACGTAGTTGTTGACCGAATCTCGACTAGAGACAAAGTCAAGAAGCCTGTCTGATGGGCACAACGCCGGTAAATATATTTTCACTCCTTCTAAGTCTCGTACAGACTCGAGGCCGATACTCCTAGCGAATCGGCGCACGTGTCTCTTCATTGACTTGCCAAGACGTATATCCAACAGCAGTTTGTAATCGTTTAAGAATTGCTGCGTCGGATCCCATGGCAACGGACGAATTGACAATAGCCAATTTCGAATAGAAGTTGCCACCCAATAAAGGTTTGGCTCCTCCTGAGTAGTTATACTTACACTTAGTGAAACCATGTCGCCTTGAACTATATCGTAAAAACTTACTCTCTGGCGAGTTTTGTGCGTGTATAGAGAGAATATGCGCCAAAATTTTCACAAATTTTATGTTGCCAACACAGCAAAATTCCAATCAACGTCTTTTTCTCCACGCAGTGGAAACCACATACCTATCTCTTCCGCGACATGCCCTGCATCACTTCCGAATCTTGCCATCGCTCTCCAAAAATTCAACTCAGCCAGGCAAGCGACCAATGAGCAGCTGATTCTTCTCCCCTTGCTTGAGTTCCAGCTGCTTTTCGTTGGCCAAATGTAACAGACACACAAAGCAATATGAAACCGACAAATCCTTGACGGTCTCTGGCTCTAAAATTTGCGGAATTTCTTCTAGCAACTTTTGAAAGCTTTTAGAACTTGATGTACCTGATTCTAATCTCCTAGTGCCTTCGTTTCTATTTGTACACAAACGAGCCCACATGTTCTTTTTCAGCGACCTCAAATCAACCGTCCTATCGAGCCTCGTAAACTTCGACGTCGCAAACAACGGATTCTCATTGGCATCGGGTGCGCTCAGTGGCACGCTGTGCTCGCTCGCTGCTCCTGCGTCGTCATTTCTGTCAAAGTTGTATCCAACCTCGCACATCGCCCCTTCGTCTTCATCTATGTCGTCGAATTGCACGCCTCCCTCCTCCTTGTCGACGTTGTCTGGATAAACCTCGCCTCCACATCCCAACGTTGCCGCCCGCATGCGACGACCAATTGGTACAGCGTGCGGGAAAAAAAGCTCTGTAAAACTCAGAGGGTCATAGTGCGTTTCAACTGGGTTGAGATAGGAATTGGCTTTCTCTGTACTCGTGCGAGGGATGTAACAGCTAGTTGCTTCTGTCAAACCAAAAATGACGCAATTCATAACAACCGCGCCAAGGTCAGCAGTAATTTGAATAGTAAACCATCATATACTCACACAAAACATGCTGTCACAGATAAATAAACCGTCATATTTTCGCCTTTCTACACAAAACGTGATGTCATAAAATCGTGAGTGCGGTACACATCTGCGTCACTCTCTAATTCACTTCACGAGCCAGATCGCAATTCAAAAACTTCAAGAAACCCGTCTCGTAGACGTGGTGTGTGCGCAAAAAAACTATTGCTTCCTCTCTCGAAGCATTGAACCCCCTCCCATCCGCCAGCGTTTGTATGAAATTTTTGTAAATCGAACGTACCTGAGGATTGTAGCAACTTCTCAACTTCTTTCGACAATTCTGCGTCAAAGTCTACCCTGAACACGCTTTTTTTCTTTTTACTTGGATTTTTCGACTCTGACGCGGACTTTCCTCCTTCTGACTCGTCCTCGCTAAAATTTAAACCCATTTTCAGATTGGATTGTTTCACCGAGTATTTCCAGTGCTTCAGTCCTACCCAAGATTGTTTTTCGGCATCTATAAATAAGTATTCAGACTTCAGCGTCTCAGGATCAAATTCTCCAAAATCAGCCTGACTCACTTGATCTATCTCCTGACTCAGCTGATGTCTAGACATCAATATATCTTCCGGACTTCTTTCGCAAAGATTCCCAATTTCGTACCCATCAAACTCGATTTCGTCGTCGCGCCCTTCAAGTTCTCCGCCCCACCTTTGAGCCATCTCGTTGATGTCCGGAATCTCGTAATCACCAAACAGCTCGGTCTTTAAGCGGTCCGGACAAATTCTCAAGATGGATAAATCGTCCGGCAGAAGGTTGGAAACCAACTCATCGAACCACTTAAAAAAGTTGACTTCGGATTCACAAGCCGAGCTCGATAAAACCTCTTCTTCTACTTGGTCCTCAATCAAATCTTCCGAACCGAAAACGATCTCGTAGCCGTTGTGAATCATCAGCTGAGCAAGCAGCAAATTTCTCGAGCCGTTTGCGTCAAACTCGGCACTCCTTTTATGGAAAAGAGAATCAGCTAAAGCATTGAGTTCGTCCTTTGTTGTAATATTCGACACGTTGGATTCCAACGTCTTGTGCTTCCTATTCTAAATCAGTAGGTAAGAAAGGGTAAGAAAGAAGTGCGTCGACAAGACGATCAGGAAATTTCTTACAAACCTTTTTTTTTGTGTCACTAGCAAATTCCGAATTCAGCTCTGCGTCTCGATCCTCTTCGACCTGTTCTTCGGTGGAACTTTTCGTGGATGCCCCACTGACGAGGTCCCCAGCCAGCAAGTTCGTTTCTGAATGAAGTGTGTCAACTTTTCTCACATACAACTTGGAAATAAACGAGTTAATGCAAAATCAGGTGGCAAGCTATCAAATAAAATAAAGGAACCCCACGAGCATACCTCGGATGCGGAATCAAGTTTCACTGATGCTCCGTGAAAATCAATCTCTTTATCTCTTAGCATCTCTATAGACGAGTACATTTCTGCGAATAAATCTTTTGCCCTTTTGAGTTTCTAAAACACAGTCAGTCTCGTATACAGGGGAGACGCGCCGTCCGCCTCAAGCAGAAGGTCGATCTTCACTTGGCTCTACCAGGACATACTGAGATAGGGAGGTGCTTGGCTTGAGCTTTACTTTGATCCATTTTGTTTGGTTTATTGTGACATTCAAGGCGCGTTCGGTATCAATATATCGGCACGAATTATGTTTACACAAAGGCGTTCCTTGGGATTCCTCCTTTGTCAGTGCGCGCCGAATTTCTCTAGGTTTATACGGCACAGAAGGTTGCTATAAAGCAGGCCTCGCCTTTTTCTTTCAAGACTTTCCTGTCCGAAGTCAAGCTTAAATGCAGAGGAACACCTGTCAAAAAATCTGCGTTACTTTTTTTTTCGAACGGGGAATGGCGTATGCGAATTTCCACCCCAGTTTCGGCGCGCGCGCCATTGTGGGGAGCCGGCGCGAGTCGTTGCCGACCTAAACTGAGTCGGCTTCTGATTGCGCAGCAACGTTTTTTTTTTTGAGAAAATGCCAAGTTTGTGTTGGACTTATGGCTTTTTGAGCGTTCCGTTGCTCAGTCTTCCGAGATGCATTCGTCCGACGAAGTACGCAAAAAGTTGCAGCTTCTGTTCTGGAATGACAATATAGAAACGCGGGAAAAGTTTATCGAGTTGTTCGAAGACGCGCTGTTTCTGCCCAGGTACAACTTGAGTCTTCAAGAGCAGCGCCAGCTGGCCTACGACAGACTCAGAAGGATTGCCGACGCGAAGCTGTTCAGCGTGAGGGACTTTCATGAAAACCCGAGCAACATATTCGCAGGTACGAGACGGTGGGGACGCAGAGCCGCCCGGAATCGACAGATGATGTTTGTAGAATTTGGCATTCGGAGTGAATTGTGTAAAACAGAGCAAAAGGGGTTCGCACGCGGGGTTCGGTCGAGACGCGCTAACGTTGCCTAGGAACTCCGCAGCGCACGAAATGGTGATTTGCGTGTGTAGGTCTACTGCGACGAAGATGACAGTTCAGTGGAATTTGTTCGGGGGTACGATTTTGAAGTTGGGCAGTGAACAGGTACGTTGCTCAAAAAGTGCGAGCGGGGGGGGGGTTTGGCGGCCTGCGAGCGCGGAGGGGCAGTTCATGCGTCGCGTTTGCGCTCGGGACCTCGGCCGTGCCTGACACGGTTGGTTTGCCTTGCGTGCGCCGACAGCACAAGGAAATTTTGGACGGAATAGATACGTTAGAGAACATTGGATGCTTTGCTCTTACTGAGCTAGGTGCGTGCCCCTCGAATCTGGTGAGGCTTTTGTGAGCAGGAGGGGTTGTTTACTCGTTGTTGCGATCTGTCTAGGGTATGGAAACAACGCGGTTGAGATGGAGACGGAGGCCGTCTGGGACGGTCAGACGCGCGAGTTCGTGATCACGACGCCGAGGGCCGTGGCTCAAAAGTACTGGATTACGAATGGCGCTTTGCACAGTTCTCATGCGATCATATTTGCGCAGTTGAAAATCAACGGAAAAAACGAGGGCGTGCATGCCTTTCTCGCGAGGATTCGCGATAGAGAGATGAACCAGCTTCCGCACGTTCGCATTGAGGACATGGGCATGAAAATGGGGTGCAACGGTGTGGACAACGGGAAGCTTTGGTTTCGCGGTTTCAGGGTCCCCAGACAGGCCCTTTTGAACCGTTGGAGCACGGTGGATGAGCACGGTCAGTTTAGCAGTAAAATAAAGAGTCACCGATCTAGATTTCTCTTGGTTGCGGACCAGCTCTTGAGTGGGCGCATATGCATTGCGTCCATGTCTCTGGGAGCGACGCGCCTTGCTCTGTTCGTGTCTATTAGATACGCGAACTCCAGATTGGCGGTGGGGCAGAGTGGCAGGAGCGACACGCCCATCATAAGGTACCAGCTGCAGCAACAGGGGTTGATGCCGCTTTTGTCTCGGACGGTGGCGCTGAATTTTGGTCTGAACTACGTGAAAGAGCGTTACGCTCGCCAGACGCAACTGGACGCGAAGGAGGTGCTGCGTCTTTGCTGCGTCATAAAACCGCTGATTACCTGGAATTTGGAAAGGACGGCCAGCATTGCTCGTGAGCGTTGCGGGGGACAGGGATATTTGATGTGCAACATATTGGCCGACCTGGTCTCGTTTTCTCACGCAGGAATAACAGCCGAGGGCGACAACGCCGTGCTGATGCAGAAGGTTTCCAAAGAGCTGTTGGCCGCGGTTGAGTCCGGGGAGCTAAAGTACGGTGGGGTGGAGCGCATCTCTCTGAAGGAGAGTGCGGTGGATTGGAGAGATTTGGGTACGATCAGTCGACTTATTGCCTTTAAGGAGGCAAGGCTCGCCGCTCAGCTGAGCGAGTCGATAAAACTGAAAACTAGACGGGGACAGACTCTGTTTGAAATTTGGATGTACGAAGAGAGTGAGGGCATTCAATCGCTCGCATTGGCGTACGGAGAGCGAATCGCGATGGAAGAGTGTCTTCGCGCGATCAAGAACGCCGAGGACAGTCAGGTGCGAGCAGTCTTGTCGAGCTTGACGCATTTGTACGGGTTGAAATGCGTTGAGCGCGACCTTCGGTTCTACTATGAGCAGGGCGTTTTGGCGCCGTGGAGCAACCGAAGCTTCCAGCAGGAAGTAGACCGCTCTATCAAGGATGTGGCGGAGCACTCTCTGTTGGTGGTTCAGAGTTTCGGCCTGCCGGAGCACATCGTGCAAGCGCCGATAGCGCACAACTGGGCCGAGTACAACGAACACGACAACCGAGGAGAAATCAGAGCCAGGCTTTGAGCACGGGGGCCGCGGCGAAGGATCGCGTTATCTTGAGCAAAGAACGGCGAAATCGATGGACATGGCCGCGGCGCAAGCCGGTGCGAGCGAGGTCCACGAAGGAGGACGCGTTGCAAAGGCCACGTTACGGTAATATAGGGGGCAAGCCGCGACCCAAAAAGAGTTTTAGACATATATATGTAGAGGAGTGTAAAAAAAAAGTGTGCGGATTCCACGAGTGACTGCAATCTAAATAGAGAGAATTAAACGAGCGCTTTGCCCAATCGAGCGCAAAAATAAAATATTTGTGCGTGGATTTGCCTGATTAGTGCCAGTGCTTCTAGCGGGACATAACCCAGTATAAGCGAAGTGGCTCGTACATGTGTGTATGTGTATGTATATTTGTGCAGCATGTGCCGCAAGCCCTGCGGTCCTTGCGAATCTGAATGGCTCGATGTTCTGTGTTTGGTTCGTTAAGGATATAGGCGACACGCAGTTGGTGAGAGCGGCAGGGTGGGTTTTGCGCGCGGTATATTTTTGTATGACGGCTTTGTTTTTAGTTTAATACGCATGTATTCCTATTAGAAAATGTTTATCAATGACACGTCAAAGATTTCTTTGGATGGCGACGACTCTTCGAGCAGAATGAGCGAGGTTGAATTGTTGCACTGGGAAGACAGAGACGCCGAGGCCAGAGGTATACAGATCGACCAATTGAAGCCGAGTGGCGGGGGGTACATCGTCGAGCAAAACTTGGAAAGAGTACTAGACTACATCGAGGCCAACAACAGAGACGACTTCACAGATCCGTCGTTAGGTTCGTTTTTATAGGGCGTTTTGTGTGATGCATTGACGTTGTTGGCGAGAGGACGCGCTGGGCTCAGATGCGTAGGAAAAAGGCGCATTTCGGCGCACGCATACATGAGACAGCTGTTTTTTCGTCGTGAATTGTGTGGGCGTGTACGGTGTGCGTTGAGTGCGCATTGGCCTTCCGCTGACGTATACACATGTATAGAAACGTGTCATCATTGTCACCGAAAAATATTGAGTCAGTACATTGAGGTGTCCGGAAAGGGTTACCATCGCGAGCACGTCTTCTGTGCGCGATGTAAGCAGAGAGATCCTTATTTTCGGTATTTTGAGCTCAACGGCGAGATATTGTGTGCCGATTGCAAAGGGTATGTCTCGAACGCGAACTGGTTGGGTGTTTTTGAGGCCGGCGCTGGGCGGGATGGGGGGATATGGGGGGAGTGTTGGGAGCAGGCACGTGCGGCGCGGCGTTTGGGCGGTGCACAGGAGTGCCGTGCCGTACTGCCTTTTGCGGGTGGCGCGAACCCGTGCTGGAGAAGCGCGAGGGGGGGGCGCATCGTACGCTGTACACAAAATGCGTGACAGCTATGGCGCTTTGTGTGTGTGTGCGCATGATTTGTTTCGATTTGTCACGTCTTGAGAGATTGCGTATGAGACGTTTTTTGTATTCTTTGTTTTGTGCTCTTAACGGTGTACACATGTGATGTTGATTTGTCATTTTTGCGGCGATGCAGATCAAACACGTGCGAGAGTTGCGGTAAGCACATTTCTGGTACTGCGATTGATGTGCTTGGGTCGTCCTGGCATCCAGAGTGTTTCAAATGCCATAGCTGCGATAAGTTGTTGGACAGCGGTGGGTTTGTCTTGCGTGACAAGAAGACGTATTGTGCAGACAAGTGTCCGAAAATCCATGTGTGTGCTTCTTGTGGAGAACCTATATATGGTCCCAGCATTAGTTTGAACAACGTGCATTTGCATGCGAATAAGGACTGCTTTAGCTGCCAGACCTGCAAGCTGCCCGTGGATTCAACGTTTTGTAATTTTCAAGGTTTGCCTTACTGCGAAAAACATTATTTAGAGAAGGTCGGTGTACCAATATGCGACGGATGCAACCAAGCTATCACCGGTAAGTCTTTGCTTGCCATCGGCAAGAAATGGCACCCAGAACATTTTGTGTGCAGTGTTTGTTCGAAGGTGCTGGAATCATCGTTTCAGGTATGAGCGCGATATATGTGTGTGTTCGTTCAGAGAGGGGGAGGTCTTACTGTGATGCTTTTTTTTTTAGGTAGACAAAGGGAGGCCGCTGTGCATGGATTGCATAGTGAACAAATGACCTCATTACGTAAGTGATGGCCATTGGCTTCCACAAAGGTGGAAGGGGATCGCCGAGAACTGGCCGAGTTTTCGCCGAGGTGTATATGTGTGTAGTCTGGATGGGACCTTTGTAAAGTCCGAGTTTCACAAATGAACGCCGTGGTGGACAGGAGGGCGAATGAGTTTGGAGAAGAGAGACGCGTGGCGATGATGATGTTTCAAAAAAAAATTGTTTTACATTAAGAGAGAAGGAAACAGGCTTTTTTATTTATTTGTATAGAATGAGAGCTTATGGACGTTCCAATATCAGAACCCTGTATTTTACCGATAAACGTAGAGATAGAAGGGGATACCGAGAGCAAACTGGACGATGGGGTAGATAACCAAGAGCCTACTGGCAAGAAGGAAGCTATATGTGACGACAATATGCGTTCGTTTACTTTTTACTCTTGCCGTTTTCAAGTTTTTCTGGAGAGCTTGGTTTTGGTTCGTTAACCACTTTCTTTCGTTGAATGAATCAATAGAGATAGAAGTTGAGGGGGGGGGGAGTGAGTCCGATGAGGTATTTCAGAGTCTTTCAGGCAGCGAGCGGGAGTCCCTCACTAAGAAGAAGAAAAAGTATGGCTCGATTTTTTAATTTTTTTTTCTTCACTGACACAGGTAAAATGCTATCTTTTAGGCTGGATTTTGAGTTGGAGAAAAAATACAATGCGGTATGGAGTGATTTGAAGTGTTACCTGATGAACAGGCATTTCTTAAATTCGAAGTTGGTGGAGTCTTTACCAAAAGTCGAGGTAGACGGATTTTGTCTGTACGTGTGCGAGACGCCTATCCTTGATTTATATTTGGGCGATGCAGATCTGGTGGCTATGCACCTGGGGAAACGGGCGTCGCCTCGTGAAGACGATGTATAACATAAACGGGAAGCGCGTGCGGTTTGATGTGAAGGCTTTGCGTGTCAACTGTGTGCACTAGTAGAAAATGTAAAAAGGCGTTATTGTGACCATTCCCGTCCTCGAACAGGATGAGATTTTTATTAAAGTGAAAGAAACGAGCTGAACGTGGCGTACACGAATAATAGTTCCTTTCCCCTTTGTTATAAAATAGAAGACTAGGAGATGCAGAGTGCTTTGCTAGATGATAATGCCCAGCACAAGGGAAGTGTCCTCAGTTGTCAGAGGATGAGGCTCTCTTGCGAGGTCTTTTTTTTTTTGAGGAAAAGCCAACTGGCATGTGCAATACACATAAGCGAGCTTATGAGATACACTTATGCTGGCATCACATGTGCACTCCCGTTTCTCTGGACGATATAAGGGTACTACCGATGTATGGGTGCCATTAGGTTATTGTATGACATAAAGTCGTTTGAGGTTTGCCCTTGTGATCGCAGCAACCTCGTCGCAACCTTTACTTGAATATCGGCGGTTGGGTTAATAGGGAGGAAGGACACAGGTTCCCTCTCGGTTTTTGTCGATTGTAGGCAACCCTCGATAGGACGGTTCGCTCCAGGTCCATCCACAGCCCGGCTCACAGACGGCTCAGCAGGACTTTTGGCCTTTCGTGAAACTGACAGCGTAGACCGGCTGACCTCCAACAGAGTGGTCTGAGAGCTGATTGTAGTCGGTGAAACCTGTTTTCTCCACGAAGGCACGGGAAGTGTCTTCGGGAGTGGTGTGTTGGAGTAACCACCCATTGCCCAACTAAACACACACGCAGATACGGTCGGAATCGATTCGTCATCGAATTCGCATTCGTGCATAGCCATACAATACCCAGAAACCTGTCAGTCATGTGTATGGAAGCGTATTATAGAACAAGATATCACACATGAACACACACAAAGGTGTCAACCGCACGTGCTTTACAGACGACATGGAACTAAGCAAATATAACGTGAATATGAAGAATAGTAGGAAACTTAGCGCCGCACACGATCAACCAGATACTTTGACGACGTATCCAAACCAATTAGCATTAGTTTACAATCTTGACACAAGGAGGAAATGAGACGCACGCTCAAAAAAAAGAAAAAAAGTTGCGTTTGTGTATAATATGTACATGTTTTATTCGCATAATGTGCCGAGGTGTCTGCTGTAATACGAGACACATATTCTACAGACACGAATGTATTGAGATCGAACGTGTCCATAATTTGGTGCCTCAGAACCCATCACAGCCTATATCACCCCGGCCGCCATAATTTGCATTTTTCTAACAAAAACAGGCCCATTTACTCTTATATATTACACTACAATTCTATTTATATAATTTCGTGTTTTCTCGTAAATATCCGGAACATTCTCTATATAGTTGCTTTCTCAAGCTCAAGCTTTTTGTGTAACTTGAGCAGCAACCGTGCCTATATTAGTTTTTGATTTGGTCGATAACAGAAGGCAATGTAGGCACGCGTTGAATGATAGTTGCGGCTCGATGCCACGCCTATTGTTGTACTCACTTTGAATTCACCATATATACACAAACCGTTAAGAAGATACAACATGCAACACGATTCAGGGAATCCGATATCTATTCGCATCACCAATTGGAAAACAACGTGGATGATTCCCGCTTTCCTCTTGGTTATTATGGCTGTTTGGGACTATCTGTTCTATCCCACCATGCTTCGAGAGCTTGACTACAGCGTTGCCACCAATTACCTCGTCCACCTTGTTCTCATTTGCTGCTCGCTCTCCCTGTTGCCGGACGACGAGTCTCTCGTCCTGAACTTCTCTGACAAAACGATCTCTTTGACTAGGAATTACTTGCTCTTCAAATCCAGAGTCTACAAAAAATCGCTGATGGGTCTCTGCAACATCGAGAGAGTAAAGGTCGATGAAAAACACGCCAGACTTGTCCTCTGCTACTCTGACGCCTTCAAACTCCCACTTTTCACCAAGGAACTCAGGGAAAGAGATGCGAACCGCGTGTACGCCACGATCAGAACATGCATAGGACTCGATTCAGACGAATCTCGAGACATGCCGCAACATTCAAGAAACTCGTCCAAACAACAGCCATCTTGCTTCAAGCAAGATTGAGGAACCGGGCCATGAAGCATAAAGTGCGCTCGTCGCATAGAATACTTGACACACACAAATAATGCCACATTTTTGTACCTTTCTTCTAAATAGATACTAACGGATCTACTTCACCACCTAACTGGTATGTACATCATTTTACCGGGCTCTTCCATAAGCCCAACCTTTCTTTCTTTAGGACTATAATGACATTGTCCGTTTTGTTCCACGTTGCGTATGACTCCTCCCTGACGACCTGCTGGCCTAGAGTTAATACAAATACGACATTCTCACGTTTGTGGTTGAGAGTATAAAGATAAACGACCAAATTCTTTTCTATTTTTAGAAGGTCAAATTGTGTCTTCTCTGAATTCTTTTCTATTGATACTCGTATCGTAATAACTGTCTGTGTCTGCTTGATAACTGCAGAGGGTACTTTCACCTTGAGTGCATCGAGGTAGACAGGCGTAGTTCTTGCAAGCATGAATGGCCCGCTGTCGCTCGGCGTCACAGTGAGAACCCCTTTCACCTCGTCGGATACGGTAATTAGCTGTGCCCGTGTCAGTGTGACCGGCTCGGACCCGAGCTCTAATAAGATTAGTTGGTCGGTTTGAGGCAAAGGCGTATGCCAGCTTTTTTTGACGTTTTTTTGGACATCACCAGAAGGTGATGAATGAGGCGGCTCTCTCATGTAGGAGATGCCGACTGCTGGTTTTAGAGAGCCTGGTTCAAACACCTCGCCGTACTGTTCTTCGATGGCTTCGACAGAAGTTCTGACAACGAGGCTGAAAATTTCTGCTTGTTTTCGTGATTTCCGGTACGTTTTCCTGCCAAAGATAATGTCATAGATTCGGCAATCCGGGCGTTTGACTATAGCATGAAGCACGTAAGGCACTTCCCAGTGGTCTTCGCCATATGATGATTGGCCGGTTCTGCATACTACCCTGCTAGCGGAACCACTGCAGGCATGTACGTCATTCTGACACGCATGATGATGTCGCAGGGAGATGTCATCTATCTCGTCGTGCCAGCACACGTTGATGAACGTCGGATGCTTTAGGCTCCTATAATCATGATATGTGATGGTCTTGGCGAGAATACAGAATCCGACTTGAGGCTGAATAAAATGATCTTTTTTTTCCTTTTCTGAAAAAATAATTCTCTTGCTGTGTGTTGAATTGCTTAGTTGGCTTTGGAGTCTGACTTCGAATGGTGCCGTCCGCATTAGTTTCACATCTTCGAGGAATTTCTAGAAGAAGGAGAATGAGTGAGGGATTTCGGGTTTACCGAGGAGGGGACAGTTATCTTGGTGGTGCCTCAAATAGACGCAAATTGCGCGTACTTTTTTTTCGTCTGGACATGTTTGAGTGAGTAGAAAGGACTGAAAGAGCTTGACGAAGGCCGGATCTTTGAGCTGAGAAAGGAAGTAGTCAAGGTCCTTGAAGGCCAGAGGCGGAGGTGTGAGAATTTAAAATTGGAGAAGGCGGAGATGAGATATACATACGTTGATCGGCTGTGAAAAGGAATTCATGTTGAGAGGAATCTGATTTGAAATATTTCGTATGATTGATTTGGTGCAGGTGAAATTTCGGAGGAGGAAAGATATGTGCAAAGATTTGCGATGGAGTTTTGTAAAATAAAGTACAAAGCGGAGGAGAAAAAGTTTTTTTTTTTAATGTGATAGAAAGGTAGAGTTGCGATGCCGAAATGGACAGAGATAATGGTGAAGCAACACCTTACATCGCGATACACTATGATAGTGCAGAGGTTAGCATGCATCCGGACTGCGTTGCTTATTCAGAGGGTTTGAATTTGGTGGCACTGGCGTGTTACGAGCTGAAAAAAGAAAAGTCGATGCGAGGCGATGAGAAGACCGGACAAGAGAGAGAGGGGTGTATATATTTTTATAAAGTGGTGTCGATTGACGAAGGTGATGTGAGAGAAGGAGTCGAAAGATCGAAAGGTGTGTATGGCGGTGATGTATGTGAATCATGGAAATTGGAACGATTGAATGTCAGGGTTACGGTCAGCTCTGCTACGGCGCTGAAAGGAGATTGCTACAAGATTGGGTCAGCTGGCGTACTAGAAGTCAAATGGTGGGAAAAAGGTCTTGATTACGATGATTTTTCATCTTGGTTGTATGTGTCATTATCGAGTGGGGTGGTAGAGGTGTGGACGGTGTCGTTGGGCGATGAGGTGGTAAATATGACATTGACGAAGGAGTTGCGTGGTGATAGGAATGAGTCTTATGAATGCCAGGCGAAAAACAGAATTGACACTTCAGAACTTGACAGGAACGATATGTCGTTGACGTTAGATGTGAATAGATTGGTCGTTTCTGGTTTCCGTTCAGGTGATATTCATGTTTGGAACGACGATCATCTTCCAATTTGGTCATGTAATAGGGCGCACGAATGTGAAATTTGGGGTGTTTCGTGGCTCGATAATTCGTGTGAAGCGAATTTTTTTGTCTCTGGTTCAGACGACTGCAGCTTCAAGGTTTGGGACATCCGTCGATCGCCTTTTTCGGGTCCAGCGATGCAAAATAAAACTTACTATCAAGCCGGCGTGACAAGTTTTGCAATTCCTTCATCGAGCCGCGACGGCCGATCTGAGTCTGCCGGTGCACTTGCCACCAGCAATGAAAGCCTCAATCTGGCCGTCGGGTCCTATGATCAGACTGTGGCAATCTGGGACTTAAGAAACGTATCAAAAACACCTGTTGTATCGAGGGATTTAGGCGGCGGCGTGTGGAAGTTGAAGTTTTTAAATCCACAAAGAAACGGTCCGCTCGGAGTTAACGACTGCCTTGTGCAGACGAGTCTGGAACATGAACAAGCCCTTCAAACGAGACTTTTGACAGGACACAAAAACGCCGAAAATAACCGCTCTTTATCCAAAAATTCAGTGATTTTTTCCTCGATCGCCTCCGCAGCGTTGGACGACAGCGACCAACTTGCTCGACCCTTTCCTACCACGTCTAGTTTGCTTGCTGCCTCGTGTATGGGCAATGGGTTTCAGGTTCTCCAACCGGACCTTGCCAAGGGCGCCATATCCATTCTGACTCGATATTATCCCAGGTCTTACCTTTCCGCCCCTTCGCTTGCCTACGGAATCGATTGGGTCCGCCTGAGGCACGTGCGTGGGGCACCGCGTCGCGAGTCCGAAGGAATGGTTGCTTTGGTTTCATGCACCTTTTATGATAACACCATATCGCTCTGGGCAATCAAGGACTCACAGGAAACGTAAGCTCTCAAGCGGACCACTCAGCAGGAAGGTACGCGCATGTCCGCTTGCCATATCTAGTGCGTCAAGTATGGTGCATATATTGCGAACATATTCAGAAACCTATGTTCGATGGGCTGCTTAATAAAAAAGATTTTGTTTTGAGCGATGATCCTACTGCGTGTTTTAAATGCGGGAACTTTATTTCGTCACCCTTGAGCTGAGAGTATTTTGTTGTTTTTCTGATTTTTTGGTTTGCCGCCGGGAACAGGTCGGTTATTTCCATTTTTTGGTATCTTCTTGGTGCCGCCTACGATCGTCCTTTTCAGGGTCTCGGAGGCGACAGGAACTTCTGCGCCATTACAAGAAGCGTCTGATGTCTTCGACCAATTAGGGTGTCGATACGCGCCACCGCTATTCTGAGCCTGATCGGCCGATCCGGTCGATTTGCCGACCTTTTGCGAGGAACCGTCGCCGAAGGATTTGAGACTAGATTCAGGTTTCGTTGACTCGCATAGGCGTACAGGCTCCTGAACAACAATATCCTGTGTGGGAGGGGATGCATAAGCGGGGAGACAGTTAGGAACAGGCCTCCATTGTATTTTCCACATTTCCTGGCAAGGTTCACGGACAATACAACGTCCCTTGACATCAAAAATTTCGTAGCGATTATCCACGCGCATTCTCGGCCATGTCACAGCAGAAATCAGATACTTTCCGTCCGGAGTCCATTCGTGATACCCGCTGCAATAAGAGACCGCAGATCCCAATTTGACGAGCTTGACTGTGTCCCAAAAGTCCATTTCTCCAGGTAATTGCCCGAATCCGCCAAGACACAAAATACGTCCATGTGGATTCCATATTACCTTGTTTCTCGGATCCAAGCCCAAGTGCCCCAGCGCCTTACATTTCCTATTAAATAGTGTGGTTTTAGACGGCATAAATCCATACGTCACGGTAAAATCGTGTCCGTTGGGATTCCATTGGACGTCGTGAATGGGACCCTCTTTTTCCAAACTCACCCCAGTTGTGTACTTCCCATCCGCCGATAAGTAATACAAAAACGTCTCCCCGTAGTACGCCTTCCCAGTCGTATCAGTTTTAGTCCTCGCGAACACCAATAGAGCTTGACCACGAAAATGCCACATAAACTTCACTTCATCCGCACGGAAAAAACTCGCTGTAGACATCGGAACCGAACTCACCAACTGCACGTCACTCTTCTCCGATTTAGACACAGGCACGTTCAGCCCATATATAAACACTTTGGCTGGATGACCGCTCCTCTCAGGCAAAAACACCGCTAACGATCTCTTAGACAAGCTCCAGTCTGAAATTCCTATACACGCCAATTTAACACACTTTTCAACGCCATTCTCTTCCCCTCGTTCCACCATCCACTGCCAATCATAAACCTCTATTTGGCCATTCTTCCACCTAGCCGCCACCTTCTCATCATCTGTCCACCGAAACATCGGCCAGCATTGTCGATTCGCACTCTTCCAAGACATGACTTTCTTCCCATCGTGAATTCTCCAAATTTTCACATTCCTCTCCTCCCCTTGCTCCCCTACTTCGCCACTTCTGTTCGAAGATAAAGGCTGCCACGTCACTAAATACCGATTATTCGGCGACCAGTACAAGTGCTCCTCTACTCCCTGTACATCGTCTATTATCTTCACCGTCTCCATCCTCTCCACGTCTAAAATCTCAACCCATCGACGGGTAGATAAACTCGTCATCCACACCATCTGCCTCTCGCCTCTCTCTTTGTCGCTCGCCTCGCTCTTTTCTGCCACGACCAAAGCCAAATACTTCCCATCCCAAGAATACAAAAAACAAAACGCCTCTTTCTTGCTCCACAACACTCTCAACTCGCCATCAGACCCCAACTCTTTCACCACCACCCCATCCGCAGACGTTCTGTCTAAAAAAACCGAATGTCAGAAAACTAAAATGTACAAAAAACCTAATCCCTCTTCAACGAAAACGCCGTCCAGACAGAGTAAACAACAGCCGCCGCACGCCCATTCTCCGAGCTCTTCAGCCCTCTCAGGGTTATTTAGAATCCCCAACAACCCCTCGCACACACACACACACAAACGTACATGAAAATTGATACCTGTCTATCGGCACCCTAATTCGATCCACAGAATTCTCCCTCTTCTGCTCCATCGCCGCCAATTTTACCCCAGATCCCCTCGTGATGAATTGAACCTTTAGAACGCTAAAACCGACCCAAGCTTGTCAACTGCTGAAAAAAAAAAAATTGTACCACCAATAAGAGCGCTCCTCCACAAAAATCTTTTTGACCCTTCTCGGCCTCATTCAGAACTCTACATATAGAGCCAAATTACCTTATGAAGGGAAGGCTCCCTTTTAGCCCTTTTATTCTGCCAACTCGAAAAATTCCGAGTGCATAACCATCTTCTCTCTAACCTCAGAGTACATTTTTTCTCTCGTAAAAGCTTTCGAAGCCTTCAGGTGTCCAGATCTAACCATCACGAAGGTGCATTTCAATAAAAAATTTCAGCGCCACATAAAACGCCAACTCTCTGATGCAACGCGGGCGCGTGCATTCAATTCCACTAAAAAAGCTCACGCTAGTCCCTTGATCGAAAACTGCAGATCTCGAAGCCCCTTTTTTTTTTGCCTTTGAAAACCTTTCAGTCTTTTGACAATGCTTCTAACTCTTCCACTTCTCTTGTATCAAGCATATACCGCTCGTTACAAAATTGACATGTAACCGCCTTCTCACCAGGCTGCCTGTCTAAAAATTCCCTTAGATCTTCTTTTTGAAGTTTTATCAATAATTTGGTAATTTTGTCCTTCGAACACCGACAATGGAAATCGACTAGCAGTTTTTGTATGCTGTGTTCTTCTAGTTCTTCCTGCAGAATCGCCTTTAGCACTGTCTTTAAAGAATGCTTATCCTGACCAAACAGGACCGACATAGGCGGCAGGTTTTGAAGGCGATGAACATAAGGCTCTAAATAGTTTTGATTTGATTTTTCGTCCTTCAGCGCCGGCAAAGCTTCTATAATCAGGCCGCCGGAAAATGTAACTCTGTCTTGATAGTCCAGCTGGGTGTCAAGGTCAACGTATGCCGGAATTTGTTCTGAGTATTTGTAATAATTAAAAATATCAGACGAAATATCGGCACTTGCCAATGGAACAACTGAATGGTAAGGACTAGCCTGGTTATAAAGCACCTTGGTGATTCGTAGGGTTCCTCCTCCTCCTAGTGCTAATCCAAGTGGCATATTGCTTGCTTGATTTACTTTCGGCGTAGTTGTATACGCGCGTACTTCTCCATTTCGAATTGCTTCTGCATATATCATTTCAACTGGTCCAGTACCTCTAAATTCTAAAATGACTCGCTCATCTCCATATTGCCAGCTGGCCAGTAGTGAAGCTGCAGACATCGCTCTACCGACCAATTTTGTCATGATAGGAGAAAGCTGGTGACGTTCTTGAGCACGAGTTACAGCTCTTGTATTATTAATGAGACTTATCCGAACTCTTTGAGTAAATGCTTTCAAAACATGATCGCGGGTGCGCCTTTTCTCAAGCAAGGACGGAGAAAGTTTCGTTTCATCAGGAACCCGACAAAATGTTCGTTGATACTAGTCAAAAAAATTGTCATCGTATGCCAGCCAATTATATTATATTAATTGAATATATGATCATATACTACAAAATCAAAAAAAATTTGTCGAAAAAACTATGTACGTCTCTATCAACGTGATTTACTCGACTTGCCGTTAGCCCATTTTGATTGTTACCAAAAAAGGATAAGACCTTTGAAAGCATGTTTATAAGATATAAGAACGCAATGAAATTATCGAAAACGACCACAAAGGTTTTTAAATCATCTGTTATCAAAAAAAAACGATGTTCGCTGTCAAAATATTCGCTTGTTTGCAGCAAGCCATTTGTCTTCACAGATGTTTGCGTAGATCCCTCTGATGATATGATTGCAAAAACACCTTATGCATGAATAGCAGTTGATTTTGTTTACTACATTTAATTCGTTAAACACACCCTATAACAGCCTAACCAGAAGATGTCTTTACACCAGAAGTTTTTTTCAGTCATAAAAACGTCATTTTAGAAGAACTTGGAGAAGAACAGCTCTCCGTTCGTTCAGGCTCTAATTTAATGACAAGCTTTTTCATATTCTCCTCTTTGCAACCAGTTAAGACGAGAGCCCAATAAAAAATTTATTATTGGTCAAAATAATGCCGGGATTCACGAAGATTTTTACTTTTACACTTTATACAAAGGCTTAAAGCGCAGTTGATATGATTATTGCGGTTTTCGACACCGCGACTTGCTACCACTCATGTCTAAGAAAAGTGTTTTTTCAGTAGGTAACACTGTTACAGTTATAACACCCCGACAAGAGTTCAAAGGATGTGTTTTTGCGTATGATCCGTCTACTCAGCTCTTATTACTTCGTACGTTGTGCTTTAAAATCCAAATACAATACAATACACTTTTTTTGCTCATAGAGGGCTTCAAAATCTCTTCGGAGAACTGACTTTGCATAAAAGGTCCAATTTATGCACAAAATACGTTTCCGTCCTAATATTTCTGTGCTTGAGTACATCAGAATCGGAAAGCAATTCTAAAATCCTGATCAATTTTATCAATACTTCTGAAATCAAGAAGTTTTACCTGGTCGGTCAAGAAGATTCCCACCAACTTCTGAAGCCCCGCACGTTAAACGTTCAAAGACTCCGTGACCAAGAAAAAAAAGTACTTGAAGACATAAGCAAAAATACGCAAAACAACGATGTTCCTGCACACGCACAAAATGTGTTCAATGAAATCTCTAAAACACTCCCTTGTGTGTGGGACAATCAAGATATAATCGTCATGTCTGAAATCCGCGTATTTCCACCTTATAATCAACAGAGTTGTGCGGTTGTTTCAGGAAATTCAAGATGTTTGTCCCAAGTAAAAAAAATAGTACGTTCATTTTATAATCAGCCCTTCATAATCTACAGTATTCTAACACATGCGCTGATTAATTTAGCTCACTGGTGTACACCAGAATGCTGCCAATCGCTAGTTCCACGTCGTTTTGCATCCTTATGTGTGCGCCGTCGCATATTGAGCAAACCGATCTCTGTATACAAAAAATAATCCCATTCCAAAAAAGCATGGCTATTTCTAAGAGAATCATAATGTATTTGCACTTTACTGCAAAGACGACTCGGGAAGTTTTACCGATTCGTCAGCTGTATAGCATTTTGTATATTATCATACATTTTTCCTAAAATATCTTTTTCATTGTGTTTTTGATTTCCTTCTCTATTTGATGTCTACGTCAACCTCTTTGTTACAAATTTCGTGTTCCGGTTGTGACAATTGGGCTTTCATCGATGTTTTGTATCCTCTAGATTCCTATGTCTATAGCGCATTCGATAGCTTTTTAACTTCGGAAAAATCTGGCTCTTCGCTGAATTCCGGACTCTCGAGTTTTTACTATTGCGAGGGATGCCAAGGCATTGTGTGCAGTACTTGCGTAGTTCCGAACATAGATGCACTATTCTGCCCTCAATGCTTGCAAGTAACGCCTGGATCTGGCTTCGATCAATGTAGCTTAGGATCAATACCGGCAACAGATAGGTGCTTGAAAAATGAATTAGGTGAAAAATTGTTTCCGCCCTCAAATGCCATCTTTAAAAACCGGTACGAGGGTTATTGCTCATTTTTGAAAAAAAATTTCGCATATTTAGACTAAAACATTTTCAAAAAGCTGCAAGAAATGTTTTCAATGTCCTTGTTGCAGCAGCGTTTCTGTTTCTTTTTGTTCTGTCTCATTAGATTTATTGAAAACAAAGTATCCGGCCACCTATCAAAAAGCAAGAACACTTCTACAATGCAAAACGTTCAATAATGATACCAAACACAACTCTATGCACGACGCGTCCTCCACTCAGAACACCTCTGATGATGTGGTCCCTTCCTCGGTCAGTTTCTTGTATTGCCCTTTTTGTTGCTATTCCTCGATCGAATCCGACGAATTCAGTTCTGACCAAGGCGCACCTCTAAAATCTCCTAATACAAGTGCCGACACCCGAAATGTACTTCGTCCATCAGAGACGTCTTCGTTTTTTGTAGCAGACAGCACAATCGGTCTCATTGCAAATATTTGGGAGGCCGAACAAAGTCGTACTAATCTGATTGTTGAACAAGTAACTGATCGTTCTTCTCTATTCACTCCATTGGGGCCCCGTAGCCATTCTCCCAATCGACGTATGTCTCCATCTGGTGATAACGGACGCAGGGGAGAGCAGAGAACCGTGTTCTTACAATTTGGACTACCCACGGCGGATTCGGCCAAAGAGATAGATGATTATAATGCCACATGCAGCTCAGAGAGCAAATTTTATTTACTCGAAAAGACACCTGAAGCTGAGAGGCCCAATGTAATGAAGGAAGTCAGCGAGGCCTCTCAGTACTCATCGTCGAACATGGAATTTCATACGAATTCCAATTATCTGACCATTCATTCTGAGAATCTTGAGAATAATTCCTCCGGTGTCGATTATCTTCTATCTAGCGGGGGTTCCATAGATCCATCGCAGCAAGGCGCTGTTTGGCCAGCGTCCGAAGTCTTTGGCACTTCTACGCCATCTTATGTATATCCGACGGTTTTTAATGTAAAAAATTATTTTCGTTCTATACCGCAACATGTACCGTTAGTGCCTGTTTGTTCTAAGAAATGCCTACATTGTTCGAATTTGCTTGTAAAGCCAACGGTCGAGCTTTCTACATCCAGCCTGGCCAAGATTCACGGTAAACCATGCTTTCCGGACTTTGAAAAGAAGCACGCAGCTTTGTACGTCAACATTGAAGCACTTCTGTGGTGCGCGTACGCTCTCAACCGATAGAGGCACCTTGCATTCGCGGGGCGAGATTCATGGCGATGTCAAGAGGGCGAGCCAACTGGTGCACGAACACGATTTTTTTACAAGTTGAACACTTGTACGCGTTACTAACTTGAATTTACACAGTTTTTATGTACCTAGTATCGAGGTCAAGGCTGTAGAGTCTGATGACGGGCAGGACGCGCGCCCCGTTCTTCTGTATCGTCAATGGAGTGCCATTTCAATTAAGCTGGTCAATCCGCCGCTTTTATCTTGCATGCATGTTCAGCTTGAACCAGCAGAGCTGAGCGATGCGCATGTAAACGAGGGCGGTTCAGGAGGCGTGCAGTACTGTAAATTGGAATGTCGTGGATGCTCTACTTGGGTTGTGGATGAAACAGAGATCAATGCTGAGAAGAGCGATGAGATTTGTTTTTCTGAAATGGAGCATTCTGTTCCTAGTTTTGATTCTCTTTTAGAATCTGATTATGACAATCCAGCCATATTGTGTCGAAAGCCAAAAGAGGTTTCTTTCATTGTTATGGCGATGCCGGCAAAGAGGTTCACTGCAGACAGTCCTATTCAGTGCGTGGTGAACTTGACAGTTTCTTGGCCGACACGTGCCAAAAAAGTTGAGAGCGAGCTGCATCAAAATTGGTCCGAATCCGACGAGAAGGCCTCGTGTGGTAAAAGCTTTTTGAGGACAAAATTGAAAATTAATTTGAGAGAAATATTTGATGTGGCAAAAGACCCGAGTTGACAGAGAACGTGTAGAAAAGGCATTTTGACTCAGTAAAATGGCCCGTGCATGCCAACGGCTTCGGCATTGGCGGTGTTTAGAAGGGTACTGGGACGATATCGGGCCTTTTTGACGGAAGGTTATTTTTTTGCGGTCAGCCAACATCATCTTAATCTGCGCTGAAAAAAAGATGTTTTATCACGATATTTTTTTCACTTATAGGTTCAAAGCCCGCGAGGACATACTATATTGATTGGCCTACAGTAGAGACGTAGGGTTTCAGGGCTTCAAATTGGATACGCCATGTATTTTTGAAAGAGTGATCAAAGACAGCAAAATGAATTTTTACTCGCAACAAGATAAAACCTTGATTGACTTGGTGGTTCAGTCGATCGGTATGCAACTCGACCCATCGTGCGATCAAAACCGGAGACAAGAGCTGGCAATGGTTAGTCTCGACTTACTGTTTTCGTTTGAATAGAATTTTTATTGACTTTTTTTTTAGTGGACGGATGAATTTAAGCGCACGAATGACGCAGCTCGTCTTTCTTTTTTCTTGATTCATGCTTCTCAGCCGGCGCCTGTTCGTTACTTTGGAATGACTGTGTTAGAATACCACGTGCGTCTTTCTTGGGAAAGTGAGCATTTCACTCAGTCTCAGCGACAAAGTATCTGTTCGTCCTTGCTTGAGATGATTTGTTCAGATCACACCGATGTTCTTGAAGAGCCTTCTTATCTTAAAAACAAGCTGTGCGAACTTCTGCTCCACCTATTTAATTGGCCTGTTGGAGAAAATCTACTTTCGAGCTTTTTGCGCTCTTCTCTTGGCTCTCATCCGTATGATTCGAATCCACCGCTGATGCAGCGCGGCCAGTACCAACAGGAAATGATTGTCCGGTTATTTGGAATGCTTGCCGAGCGAATCTTGAGGAAGAAGGAGTCCGAGCTCATTTACTACGGAGTCGTTCTTTCGAAATTCAATGAATGCTTCAGCTGCTTACTGAACGCCCTTCACCGCCTGCTGTGCCACTATGCTAATACGTATCAGATTCACGTCTCTTCGTGCCTGGAACCTTGTCTGTTGGAGACGTGGTCTTCTTTGGAACCCAGCGTAGATGAGCCCGTTTTCGCACAACTTGATCGAGAAGGTAAAGTGTCCGTTATGTTAATTTCATCTATTGGACGCGCGTTGGAGTTCGTTGTAAAGTCAAACACGTCTTGTTTGTCGAATGTGGGCGCAGACGAAGCGTCCGGCGAGACAGCAAACTCTGGGAACAATTGGATGGCTATCATCACCTATCTCCTTGAACAGCCGCCCTTTCGCCTGCAATACGCTCAAATCCTTTATTTGGTACTTGCGAAAGGGGCCATGTCTCACTCTGAATTCCTCTATTTTTGGCACAGCGTTCCGGACCTGAAGAAAATCGCGTACAAATATCAAAAATGCTACGAAGAAGACTTTGCTTGTTTTCCCAATCAGAGATCTCGATACGTTCAGCGCATTTATATTCAGAGGCTGTGCGAGTGCCTCTGCGCGATCGCCACTGCTTATCTGGACCTCCTTCCCCGCAACGAATTAGCAATGCCCAACTTCGAAGACATTCTTGAATGCGTTTTATCAATGAGCACGGGACGCTCGCTGGTCCTCTTTTTCTTGACACATTCGTTTTGGAAAAGGTTTATACACTGCAAGCACTTTCAGGAAAAGGCCTACTTCAAGTCGGCCGTACACGTATTGTCGAAAGATTTGCTTCTGAAGCTTTCTTTTTTTCCGTTTGAATTCTCTGAAAACATGTTCGCTCCGGCCCTGCTGCACCTGGTCAGACTGCTGGACTTCGCGATGGACGAGGACGCCTACCAAGAATTCGTGGGGCCCTATAGGCAGTCTGTCATATCAAATGTGTGGACGCCGATTTCTCGACTTTTTCCGAATTTATCGTTGAATCTTTGTCATTATTATTTTCTTCAACTTTCCGACTTGTTTTCTCAGCTTAGGTCGGTGGACGATCGCTGGGCCGAGCGACCGGAGAAGCGCATTTTGCTGACCACTCTGTTTGAGGCGTTAAGTAAATTACTTATTGCGGCCAACCAGCACGTTTTGCCCGCCGCGCACTTCAATGTCGTCCCGTCTCCGTACGTGTTTCCAGGCATGGAACCGCTCACCAACGGTCCTCGCGCCGTCGAGTATTCCATGGAGGAGTTCAAACATGTCAACGGAGTCTTACTGGGGCGAATAACCCATCTGGACACGGGCTACGAGCCTATTACCGAGCTTCAGCTTCGCATGGTTCTATCTTTCAAAGGATATCTGACGGCGCACCCGAACGTTCTTGAGTCCATAATTTTCTATTATGTGAAGTACATGGCGTACAGCAACTGCTCTGCGGACGCAGTGGACATTCAGACGGATCTTCATGCATCTGTCGAAAATCTGCCTTTTCCGACATGTACGCCGGAAACTTTGCCGCGCTGCGTCCAGCACCTTCGCCGCATCGCTGCGACATGTCTAGTGCAATTCGCCAACACGTTTTCGGCGTACATGTTACCCTACTTGGACAAACTGATCGAGCTGTTCACCTCCTGGATTTCGGCGAGGCGACTGAGCATATTCGAGGTTCTTAGCTGTTACCAGTTGATCGTTATTTTGAGCAACCGACTGTCTTGCGAGGCGCAAGAGCGCTTTTTGACGACTTTGTGCTCGAGCCAAGTCGACCAGTGGCGGTCGCTGTCTCTATTTGATAACCCAAGCCAGTTCTTCAACTTTCTAGCTGGAGACAGTTCGTCCGATGACAACTCAATTCACAAAAAAAAGCTGCTCTCGATACTGAACCAATTTTCGGCCATCTGGAAACACGTCAAGGTCCGAATTTCCCCGCAACCCGTTGTTCCATTGAGAACCGCTAGGCCCGGCTCGTCGGACGCCTTCGGCCGGAAACCTGCGCAGACCCCTCTCGATGACAATGACCTGTCATGCTTCGAAAATTTGAGAATACACAAACACTGCAACGAAGTCGAATCGCTCCTGTCCCGCCTCAGCGACGACGTCGAATCCATCAACGATTACATGATGAAGCTGCACATCGATGGCGTCAAGCGGTCCACCGAACACTTCCACCCACTTTTTGAATTTGACAAACTTATTTGTGACAACTTGTTCAAGTTCATTGAATGCCTTCACCAACTTTGGGAACCATCTGTTCGCTCCCGTTATAAGTCCCCGTTATCTCGTATCTACGACTTCAACACCCGTCTGTTTTCCACGCACTTTTCCAACATTCTGACAAAGCACAATTTTAGCTTCTTCTCCGAATCTCAGCAACGCCTCCTCCAATCCGAAGGTTGTTTCGACGACTCCCTGTTCTTCCTGAACATAGCCGAGAACGCCTACATCATCCTGGGTAGCATCATCAAACACCAAGCGCCCTTCTACACAAACCTCAGTCAACCTTTTTCCTACCTCAAAAAAATATTCTCTTCTCTCCAGCACGTCCACATCGCACAAATAAACCTCTCAATCAAGCATGCGATCGTGAATCTGGCGTACTACACCCCGCAAGACCTCTACGCGGACTTGACCGATTGCCTGCAACACGTTGTTCAGCTGTTTTTTTATCTGGGCTCTCAAAAACAAACACACACAGTCACCAGCCTGTCACAGGCATTCAGATGCATGTCTCTGGCGCCCGCACCGCACGGCTCGTCCGCATACTCGATGCCCGAATACGAGGAAATCGCAATGGACTATCAGTTCGATCTTTTCTATCACAATTTATTCGCACTTATCAAATCTATTGTCTACTGCAAAAAGGGGTCCACTTCGGAGCCCTGCACGTCTCAATTCATCTCGGTGGAACAATCACAAAACTCGACCTCAGACGATTTGTCGCAACTTTCAGAAAAAAAATCAAGACACGACGGCGCTTCGGGTGCTACACTCTACTTCCAGCACCTCCTTGCCTCGGACAATCTGATTTGGCTCCTCCAGTTCATCTTGGACATGGCCAAGTGGAAAATGGGGAAATTGTGCATCCACGTACTCGACCTGCTCTTGGCAGTCATAAAGACCACCGCCGAATTTGATCACACACACAATCTTGATGGGCAGTTATTAAACGACTTATTTGATCAATCATCAAAATGTCAGCACCAGCGTACCTCTGATTCTACAAGATACCATCTGGTTGGACCTGCAACTTGTAATTGGATCTCTTCCACTTGCCTGATGTCTCTGATCGCTGACCATCTTCAAGCTGGTTCGACCGAGCACAAAAAAATAGTTTTGATCATTTCTCACATTTTAGCTTTTTGTCCGTTTTCCTCGTTCAAGACGCTGCGTCTTTTACGTCAGGTGACGGCAGTCGAATTGGATGCGCTCAAATCTAACCTAAAACTGAACAAGAAAGCCAAGGTAAACCACAACCGGAATCGACAATTTTTGAAAGAATTTTTTGAAAGAACTATGAATTTTCCGAATGTTCGTTCTTTTTTTTTTTTTTCCTTCTTTACCTACCATGAAACTGACTTTTCTTCTCAGCCCAAAGCCGAAAAATCTACTTCCAAAATGCTTGTACACTCGTCTCTAAATAAAAAAATTCGGGTCATCGAAGAGGATTCCGATCCTATAGCTCTAGAAGATACATGGGCGGCCAATCTCGATGACCTTTTTTGAATTTTCTCGCATCCCAAGGATTGCGCGAACTGATGCAATTAATCCGAGCTAGAATTTTTACTCAATTGTTCCATCAGTTGCTTTTGACGTTCAATTTCAAAACCAAGGGTCTCAGTATAGTTATTTAGTTCGTCGAGAAGTAATTGCATGATACATTCGATTTCGACTGCATTTTTAGCCTTTTCTAGCCAATTTTTATAGAACATTTTATCTTTGCTTTTGAGCAGTTCGACCAATTTGATGCCTATTTCCAGTTTCTTGTTTTCCGACACGTATCTCTCGTTAACCAACGTTTGTTCCAAATCGAGGAGAGCCACTCTTTCCATGCGATGGGCTAGAGCGCTTTGTTGAATCTCGAGTTTTTCGGCATTTGGGTACCAGAATGTCTTCAGGTAGATCGCGACGCGCCTACCGGCGTCAAGGAGGGCATCCAACGTGTTCTGAGCTCGAATCGCGTATTTGGCTCGATTTGAGGTGGCTTTGAATTCTCTGAGGAGCATTTCTGGAGATTCGATTCCGACTTTAGAGGCGGGGTCCATTTCGTCCGCGACAGATATCATGAGGTTCTTAAGATAGGGGATAGTTTGTCCGGATTCTTTTACTTGCTCCCAATGGCAGTCGAAGGGCAAACTCGGATGGTTCTGGCGTTGTTGCTGAAGCATTGTAAATAATTTATAAAGGTTGCACAGGGCTTGATAGTCTTGGATGAGCAGTTCGTATTTTCGGACAGTGGATACGAGCGCATCTGTGCGTTTGGAAACTGAATGGATGTGCCTAGATCGGTGGTACGAGGCTTTTTGCAGGAATTGTTCGAGTGAATCAAGGCGATTGATAGAGTATTCGCGTTCTTGTTTCATAAAGGCGGAGAGCTGTTCCTCGTATCTCCTTTCGAGATTAACCAGCGCAGTCTTTATAGAAGAAGTGTATTGGGCGTAAAGACCGCGTTCCAGGCGAGACAGTTTGGCTTGAAAGCGCGACGAGAGCGAGATAAGCTGATTAGTTCGAGAGTGGTGTTCCAGCTTGTACAACATTCTGGCTCTCCTGAGGCTCCTCTCTAACTTGGATATGCGAGCCTTGGACTTGCGAAGCTTCGAGGAAAGACTGTGGATGGAGAGCGTCGCTTCGTCTTCGTATGGATCAAAAATTGGCGATTGGTCTTCGAAAGGTCGTGTCGTTTCGATTGGTAACGGTCGAATCTTAGAGTGAAGATCATTGGAGTGGCGGTCGGTGGTTTGGGTCGGAGGGACGTCTCTTTCTTGCGCTGGGCGCTGATTTGGGTGAGGGTGGGCGGAGGCGTCTGGCTGGATTTGCGAGCCGGGGTGTTGATTGGTTCCTTCGTTCGGCGACGCTTCGCGGAAGGACGAGATCAAGCTGGAATTTGATTGAGCCAAGCTTGGGCACTTTGGCGATGCCTCCTCCGGACGGTCGGGGAAGGGGGGGTGCGCGGATTGGTTCCCCGCGAGGCTCGTGTTGTGGGTCAGTGGGTTTGCTTCGAAAGAATCCTGGTGGCGTTTTGGCGCTAAAATTGTGGTTTTCGAAGTTTTTGAGAAATTCGTTTTTCCGTTTGCAGAATGTTGAACGGGGATCGCGGTTGGAGTCCTGCAGCGAGCGATACCCAAAGTAGCCGAGGAGCGTGGCGGCGAGGGCGAGGTAGATGGGCCATCTGCGGCGAGGCGGGGTTGGGGGGGGAGGATCGACGTTGGCGGGGTTGGAAGAGGCGTGGCGAGAGAAGACGAGGGTTGTCCGGCGAAGGGAGTGCGCGTTTTGAGGGAGGTGGGTGCGAAGTAGCTTGATGCGAGGAGAGAGGGCCGCGGGGAGTTTCGAGGCCATTCGTTGTTGGAGAAGGCTCATTTTTTTCGTATAGAGCGTATGAACTTGGGTGATGCTGTTTTTTTGTTGGCGTCGTGGTGAGGCTACCAATAGGGTGGCATGAAAGTCGGGGGTGAGGAGGGGCGGTACGCAGACCGAAAAGAAAGCGGCGATGAAAATAGAATGATGAAAAAAATTTTTTAAATTTCTCTGAGATTCATGTGTGTGTGCGTGTGTACATAGAGGTGTTTATGTTTTCGGACAGAGATTTTGTTTTTGTGCACCAGAGTGGGCGTTTGAGATGAGTTCGGAAATGGTCACCTGCACCAGCAAAATGGAGCTTGGTATGGCGATCATGAGCATGGCGATCAGTATGAACAGTTGGCTGTTGTATTTTTTTCTGAGTTTCAAGATGACCAAATTCCCGGTGACACTTGCCAGAATGCCCACGATGAACAGAGCTATCGCGTAGTCCAGAGCTACTCTTCCCAGCACGGCGTATTGAGCGATGGAAACCAGAGACGTCGAGAGAATGATGAAAGACGAGGTGGCGGCCGTGCAGTCCGGCGCGACTTTCAATTCGAGCATGAGGGGAGTGATGACCATTCCGCCGCCTATGCCGAGCAGGGACGCGAGGATGCCAGAAGCGAGTCCGACGATGATGGTGGCGATTAGGTGCTTTATGTTCCAGCGGATATCAGAGTCCTGGAATTGAAAGTTGAACCGAACTTTTTTTCGGTAGTTTTTGTACATAACGACAGCGATTCGCAGCGTGACGACGGAGAATACAAAGAGGAACAGTCCGTGTAGTCCCCAGTATAGAGGGGAGCATCTGTCGACGTGGGCTATGCTCTTGTCCGACTTCCCGCTGACTACGAGCGCCCAGGCTATAGAGAGAGATAAAATGAGGAAAAAATACAAAATTTTTCGCTTTGGAATAAATCTCTCTGCACTTTCCAGCTTATCCAGCCGAAAGCAGTCCGAGGATTGCGTCGAGGGGTCCATTTTGTCCAAGGAGGCGAAATTTGGCGGAGCGGACTCTGGAAATTGCTGATCGGAGACATCTTTTTCGTGAGACTCTTGATCTCCCGAGTGGAGGTCACTAAGCAAGGTGTTCCTGGGTGAAGCGAATTTCTCTCTGCTTTGCTCTGAGAAAGAATCCCGATTCTCTGAATTTGGCTGCAGCGGAACGACTGAAATTTCCACTCCACTACCTCTGCATCGGTCCGCGTCTTCCAACTCGTCCAGTTGGGTCGTGTCCCTTCTGGCCCTCCTTCTCGCTCTTCCAGACCAGTCTTTATTCCACACACTCCAAGTTTTCAACAGCATTTTGTATATTGTGTACGAAATCGTCAGCAGCAGAATACACAAAGTCGCCCAGTCCACCATGACTACGTTCAGTATCATTCCTATGGTCGCGCCCACCATCGCGAGCGGCTGAACGATCAGCGCCGTGTTGAAGTCGATCAGGGGGCGGTCCGCCGAAGCCCGACGTAACGGCAGATTCAAGAGAAAAGTCACCAAAGCCGCCGAAAAAATGCATACGCTGCTCAGCGGAATTGACTCAGACGCACTGAACTTTGCCACAGACATCAAAATCGGCGTATTTAATATGCCTCCTCCCAGACCGGCGCCGGCGGCTATCGCGCTCCCCACGAAAATAATCGTGAAAGCCACAAAATCCAACCCTGAAAATGGAGAAAACAAACCCTTGTGCTTGACCTCTGAATCAGTCTCCGCGACTGCCACGCTCACATCTCCAACATGGGCGTCAATACCGCGTACTCCTTGCCAAAAACCTAACTTCTTGTGCGCGTACCTTGGCGACCCCCGCCACTTTCTCCGAGCGACGGCCAAGCCAGCATCAAGAACGCAAAAAGTACCGCTGAAAGCACTCTCTTCCTACGTCCGCCTGCCATCGGTATCATCCTGTGTTACTGCTAGCGCGCAGACCAATGCCTATCATGTCAACGCCTTCGAAAATGTGTCAAAAAAAACCCACAGACTAGCAAAAACACGTCACGCCAAAAAAACGCATAGTGCCACCCACACCTGCTAAACCCAGTCGAGCCCATCCCGCGACACCCCCGGTTTTTTTTTTGTGCTCATTTCTCGAAAAACTAAAAAAAAAACTATCAAACGTTTGCGACTCGCGTCCGACGCCCCGTGAGAACTAGCTCAGCCGACCACCGCTATCCCCGCGCAGGCGCCCTCTGTTTACGAGTCTCGATGATCGCGGCATTTTCAATCGTCGCCCGCAACGTGCGCATATATTCCTGACGCCAAAATGTTCCTCCGCCTCTCTCTAAAATCGCGCGTCGTACGGCTAGAACGCGCCTTTGTTCTTCAAAACGTTCAACCAAGACCTCGACGATACGAATCTCCACTGCATCGTTCACATGTCGCTCGACGTGTTCGAAAACCACAGTACGTTCCGCCCGCGCGGGAAATCGCCCTAACTCGGCCGTCAACGTGCAAAGCTCATCTTTACGCGTCAAGTTCTGGCGAATTACTCAAGTGACAAGGCAGCGGACAAACCCCACGCGGACAAGTACCTAGGACTGCTGTTTCTCACAGAGTCGTACCGAATATACGGATACCTCACTGTCTCGTTGGTGAAAATGGTCCTCGTGCTCAGCGACCTTTCCAACGCGAAGAGCCACGACATTAAAAGGGTGCGTCTCGTCGCGGTAGATTTTTTTTTTTTTCTTTCCTGACATTCGGGGTAGCTCTTCGGAGGGGCCCACGCCCTCTACGTAGACGCAATCTGCAACCCGTTCTACGAGATGGGCAGCAGGATCACCAGCAGACAGTTCGCGAGGAAAATAGGCTCGCTGGTGCTCGCCAGTACCTGAACGTCGCCTCCGATCGAAGCGACGCGATCGGCGCCAAACGGCACTTTAAAAAAAAAAATAAAAGACTTTCAAGAGGCGCGATTCGACGTTGGGTTTTTGCTCCTTCGGTTACTTTTGTGACAGAGAATCAATTCAGCCAATTTCTGAATTCCCAACCAGCGCATCTTCTGAGGAGACTGGCCTTGGCATGCTTTTCACTTGGCTCACCCCAAGTTCAATGAGCCTCGAATAGACGTCGACGGGTGACAGGTGCGGTATGTCGTCCGCCATAGAGACGATCACTTCGAATATGTTCAGGCTCTCGTCGCCCTCCAGCACGGTCTGCGCGAATTCTTCGAAGAGGGACAGAATTTGGCGATCTTGGTCCTGCGTCCACTGTCTGGGCTCTGCGGGACGTTTTGGAACTGCCGTCTCTTGGTCAATGGGCTCGGTGCACGACTCAGAGAGAAGGCGGTCGAGCCAAGTCGAGAAGTCCTCGCTCTTGTCGATGTGTGCTGCGACCACCGGGACCGGCGCCGGGGGAGATTCGGCAGAATCTGAGGAGCGACCGTCAAAAGAACGATCTTCCGACCAAAAAGCAGAAAAAACAGACTGGAGTCTCGGGTCTTTTAACTTGGCGGTCCGCAGCATCGAGAGCCCGATGAGCAGCGGCGCGCGCCGGAGCGAATAGAAGAGCATGTTCAGTATCCTTTTCGAGATGCGCTGGATGGCCGAGATTTCCGGAGTCTGCGCGCGACGGGCGGAACTCGGGTCATTGAGGACGAGAACGAACGTCTTCAGATGGGAAGTGTGGAAGAACAGGTGGGGCGCGCGAAGCGTATCCACGACGTGTCGAATGATGTACTCTATTGCCGCATTGGTACTGGGTCTATTTGTCAAATAAGACCTGAGCAAGTGAGAATAGGACCGTATGATCGACGGCCTGGCGTAGGGAGATAAATAGTGCTCGAAGTCAAAATACTTTTCGTGCGAAGCGGCTTGAGAGTCATCCTCGTTCTCGGTAGGCGCGGGGCCGGATTCTTCTAGGCGAAGCGCGTCTAAAGAGGTTTTTTTTTTTTTCCGCGAAACGGTTATTTTTTTGTCGCGAACGGACATGAGTTCCGAGAGTGACAGCAAGGCGTGCGCCGTTTCGACCAGGGACGCCAGAAGTTCCAACGGGTGCTTCGCGCGGCTGAAAGATGATACCAGGCGCGCAATCCTGTCGAAAAGAATGCTGGAGTTGTACGCCAAACGGAGGAAAATGGTCTCGGCGTGGTCTTTTCTCTCGCTGTCGATCAACTTGATCAAAACGCGCAAAGCCCTTCCGACCGATTGCACGGACAAGGTCAACGAGTCCGATCGGCCGTGTTGCGAGCACTCGTCCATGTGTCCGGCCATGAACAGGAAGACGGAGCTGTTCAAAGTGCTCCTTATCGCATCCGGGTTGTACCGAATCGCGGACGCCGTCAGGTCGTGAAGAGCAACGTGATAGGCTTGGAAAAAACCTATCGCCCATACATATATGTCCGAAATGTCCAACTCTGCCCTTCTCTCAAAATCGCCGTTGCTTTCAATGACTCGCATACAAGGATTGTAGCAGTGGTCCAAAAACCGGCGAGCAAACTTCCCCAAAACCATTTTCGCGTCGGCGTTGGAACGGGGTCGAACTTTTTCGCGTGTCACTTTTCGACTCCCCCTTTCTTCCTCCCCGGTGCCGTCGACGCCGCGACTTACCAGTTTTTGCAAAGAAAAATAACTCTTCTTCTCTTCAACTGCTGACACTCCCGTACCAAGTACGGCCGCAAATGTACCTCCAAACCGAGAATGACGAACCCCAAACCTCGTCGATTTGACCGACCTCGATTTCTTCATCTCCACCTCTAATGCTCTACTCAAAGATTCACCCTTCAATTGCCTACGTTCCACGCACTTCTCCGTATCCACGGCAAACCTCGCCAACTCGTTCGGATCCTCGCCCCGAAAAAGCAAATACACCAATTCCAACAACGCTCGTACAAACCTCTTCGTGCTCCTCTCTTCAATCTTGTTCCCCAACAAAGCAACAAATTCTAAAAAATTCTCCCGGTCCAGCGCCACCACGAACTCACTTTGCAACACGTACATGTGCGCCCCACTGCTCGACGCGGACTCCGGCACATCCGGCACCGCCAACAAGTTCCTCAACAGCAGCAAAATGCAATCCATCAATTCCGTACCCACCCCCTCCTCCCTCACCCGCACAAAGGAACCAGACAACATCGACACAAGAATCGCAATCACGTCCTGCCTCAAAAACGCGTCCTTGTACCTCTGCAAACACCTGGCGCGCCCTCTCCAATCCCTCGTCTCCGCATCCGCGGGCATCGTCAACGCAACCATCAATTTGACTAATCAAAAACTGTCAACGCGACCCTCGCACTTATCGCCATACACTGCAACACAAAACGTACTCGTCTCGAATACGAGGTCTTCGCATTCTCTGTAGGTCGCCAGCAGCGGCAACAAGTGGTTCTCTAGCGTTTCCCATTCACTCAGCTGTAAATGCCACGCTCCCGTGCGCCTCGCGTCCGCCCTCAAAAGCGCCTGCAGCTCTCTGATGAACTCTAAAAAACCTGTCAAACCCTCGCCATCCCGCAGACGCCCTCAAATTCAATCAAACGTACCCAGTGCCTGAGGCTTCTTCTTGTACGCCCTGATGACGCTGCCGTCTTCTGCCTGTACCCGCACGGATTGCCCAAGGCCTCCTATGCACGACAAAAGGGCCTTCTGTTGCTCTAAGCCCAATTTCTCCATCAAAGAACCGTCATCTGCTCGACCCTCTAAAGCCAGATAGTCTCGCGGATCATTTTCTCGCCAAAGGGGCACCCGCGTAGTATAAAAGGCAAAATGATTTTTTTTTGTCTGCGCACCTCTGCTCGCCGGTCGAAAAAAAAAGTCACCTCCGAACCAAAAAGACCACCAAGAGGGAATAGTACAGTCCATCGCCAATTTATTAAAAAAAAAAAAAAAAGAAGAGCGCCACCGCGTCAACGAGCGCGTCAGGGACCAGACCCGCCAACGTTGAACGAGGACTCCAAAAGCGTTCGACGAAAAATCAGGTCTTCGCCTTGAAAAGAAACTTCAGAAGGAAGTAGGACAGAACTCTAAAAAAGATGATGTACCCAAGAAGTATGCCGATCACAGCGCCATAATTTCTAACAAAAAAGTGAGTGGTCGACGATTGCGCTATAGCGGTATTGACGCCTATTTCCACCAGAATCATGCCATCATAGGCGTACTTCACGTAGGACAAGTACCCCAGCCAACTTATCCAAACCTTGATGGAACGAAAGGCAACGTAGAACCCAGACGTGAGGATCATGATCAGCAGGATGATGGTGGCGAGCGTCGTGGAAGACCTGGGATTGTAGACCGCCGATGACACCACCAATCCGAGACCGGATGAGGACCAGGTGAGGAAGATCAAAATGACCCAGATAAGCAGAAAGTTGGTGAATCTCGGGTTGAATCCGACGATCCAATAGCTGATAAGCAAAAAGCCGAGCGGATAGATCTGTTCGAAAGGCGCGTCTGATAATATCTTCGCGAGGAAGTAGGCGGAGAGCGGATACGCGCCCTCCGAACGCTCTCTGAGGATGACGGGCTGCTCTGACGGAAAAGAGTACAGAACGTTGAGCAGTGGACTGAATCCGCCTGCATAGAGGATCAGGAAAAAAATGGCACCTGTTCTGTTTCTAAAATTAGCGGCGTCATGCGGTGTCTGCAGCCATACGAGCGAGAAGATGATTGCTATGAACAGCATTTGAATGATGGGTAACGGGAGGAAATAAGAGCCCATGCTCATCTGTAAAGAGCGTTTGGCGAGGGCGAGAAAAATGCTTCGATATCCAGGCGGAAATTTCCTGAATTGAGAAAGAGACTGGTCACTCTGAAGAAATGCCTTGACGGCATCGACCCTCTCTCGATCGCTCTGAACGAAAGAGGGCGTATTCGCGTGGTCATTCCATCGGTTGATGAGGTAGCTACGCGTGTTATCTTCCTTCGCATTCGCTGGCATAGAGTTCATCACAAACGCCTCCATGATGAAATCCGCCGGGTTGCGCGACACCGGACACTCCATATCGATCGAAGAGAGATAGCTGTAGGAGCCAGGCGCCGTCCCGGAATAGACGACGTGCCCATCAATCAGGATAAGCAACTTGTCGAACAACTCGAATATGTCGATGCTCGGCTGGTGAATCGTCATGACGATCGCATACCCCTCATTCGAAAGTGACTTCAGCATTTTAACTATATGAAAGGCAGATGTAGCGTCCAATCCAGAAGTAGGCTCATCCAAAAAAATTATTCCCGACTCTGTCAACAACTGAACGCCAATGCTGACTCGTTTCCGCTCTCCACCAGACACCCCTCGAATGAACTGATTCCCAATCACCGTATTGCGCGCCTTGGTCAACTTGAGCATGTCAATCAACCTCTCCACCTTCCTCTTCTTCTCCTTGTGCGAAATGTCCTTCCCAAGACGAATCGACGCCTGAAACAACAACGTCTGATATACCGTAAAAATTGGGAACAAAATGTCATCCTGCATTACATAAGACGTCTGCCTCTTCCAATTCTTATCCCTCGCCTTCCCATTCGCTAAAATCTCACCCTTCACATCCGTAACCTTCCTCCCCGAAAGAACGTTCAACAGCGTCGTCTTCCCACACCCGGTCGGACCCATGATCGCCCAAAACTCTCCTGGCAAAATTGTGCCACTCAAGTGGTCCAAAATAACTCGCTTTCCCTGGTCCGAAGACCCCTTCTTCCCCCCCTGTTTCACCTCTAAGAAAATGTCTCTCCATTCTAAACAAATCTTGTACTTGGGTAATACAACCGCACCTTCTTCTTCACTCTCCTTCAGCGACTCCAATCCGTCATCCGTCTCCGACTGTCTACTCAGTTCGATCGACTCGGTGTCTATCGCGACGTCATCATCTTCAGAACTCCCCTCAGCCCCCACGTCAGAAGCACTCATAGAGAGAACAACGATCTATCCGGTTTTCAACTGTGTAAAAAATTAGACAAGAATTCAACAAACTCAGCAACTTCCACACCATATCCCCCTGGTGCTGGTCTCTTCCCTTAGCCACAAAGCAAGTACGCCTGCTCATCATTCGCCGCGTCCTCTCTACTCAATGCTAAGAAGGAGCAAACACCGTGCGAGACGTACGATTGCAGCGAGGAATTACTACAGACAAACGCGACAAAAATCGCTCAAGAACCTCCTCCTAGCATGTCCCAGTCGAAGCCTAAAGGACAAATAAAAAAAGCGAAGCGCAAAACTTACATTCGCTCAAAAAACGGTAAAATGATTTGATATTGTGTAAGCCACTAACTGCCCTTGAAAATGACACGAATGCATAGAAAATCGACGAGGTTCGGACAAAGGAACCCACTGTTTTGTGTAAACGCCCACGCATAACTGTGGCGCGGCTGAGGGCGCCAGCGAACGAGAAAGGCGACGGTTTGCGCGCAAGGACGCCGTTGCGCTTTCATAAAGGCCTTCAGGATGCACGCAAGCGCGACAGAAGGGCCCGTAGTTTCGTCGGGGGTCCTCAAGGTTTGGCGGCGAGTCGAGTAATGTCGAACCCGTCAAATTTTTGACAGGAAGTCGAACATGCGTACCTACCCCATCATTCCGGTTCTGAGAGATACCAAAGCGCACGGCCAAGGAAGCATCTGGGAGAGACAAGCCAGCTGTGCGCGTCATGTCGACGAGAAACAAAGTGCCTTTGGTTATTTTTTTCTTGAGAAAAACGAGATGACTCGGTCGCCTGCAAGATTCAAAATCAAAATAACGCTTTTGGATATAGCCATGGTCAGAATCTGCTCTTTTGAGAACCAGCCGGCTGGTCTGCCGTCGATTTCTGACCTGACTTCGTTTCTGACATTCTCGGAAAAAGCCATAAATTCGACGTAGAGGCACTGCTTGATATGAGTGAAGTGATGAACTTCAGTCCCAACATCTTCTCTGATTAGAGGAGATGCGTGTTCGCCGAGCCAAACGTGGGATTCGAGAAATTGGTCCATTTTTTCTTTCCGCTCAGAATAGTTGGTGTCTGAATTCGCAAGATCTAAACTCGGAAATTCCCAAAATCCACCTAATAATCCTTTGTTTTGTCGCCGAATCATAAGATACTCACAGACCTCCCAACTTTTGTTGTAATACACAATGACACATGTCAACGTATTCATCTCGGTCTTTTTTTTTTTCGGTGGTTTGACAGGATATTCTGAGACCGTCAACGGTACGTTGAGACCGCAGCAAAACCCACATTGTTCAATTTCCTCGGTCAATTCGGCAGTTTTCGAGTGAACAAAGCCTTCAGACCGCTCCTGAACGAGTTGGTATGCGAGGCATTCGGACTGAATCGGACATACCACACACTTCGGATTGTTTGTAGTGCAAATCATAGCGCCTAGCTCCATTATCCCTTGGTTATAATCACCGGGACGAGAAGGATCAACCAATTTAGAAGAACTGTCCCAAAACCATTTCTTGGCCACTCGACACTTTGAGTCCATACCAAACGCACACAACCTACTCATGACGCGAGCAACATTTCCATCTATAATCGGAACCACCTGATCATACGCTGTAGATGCGATCGCCCCGGATGTGTACTGACCAATTCCCGGTAATTGTGCAAGTTCCTCGGCAGTTCTAGGAACAACTCCATCGTAATCGCGGACAATTATTTTGGCACATTCATGCAACGCGTACGCTCTTCTGTAATATCCAAGGCCTGCCCAGTACTCATTGACCTGTTCCAACGAGGCATTTGCCAAAACCCGCAACGTGGGAAACTTCTCTACCCACCTTTTCCAATACTTTGAAACCGTCGCCAACCTGTCCGCTCAAGTACCATTGTAAGTCACCTGCTGTCTCAAAAATCAACCAGATCCCCACGCCAAATGCACGCAAAGCGCGATTTCTTGATGCGCAAAATTCACAACGTACTGTGTTTGCTGTGACATGAACTCCGCAACGAGCACACCATAGGCATGATCGAGCGTCGTACGGACTGGATCAAAGTAACCTTCCAAGCGGTCTGAATGTTTTTCAATAAACTTGGGCGTCGGTATTCTCCAGCCTAAAATTCTTTGATTCTTAAAAAATAAATCAGATACATGTACATCATTGCGCGCATCATGGCAACCGTTACGTACTTCGTCATACCATTCTAACAACTTTCGCCTAATAGAAAGCACTTCGTATCGATCTAAGTCATGGAACGAACCCGAATGAACCCAGCGGTAGCGCGATTCGCTTCGATGAATAACCACAACCCTGTCTCTGCCTTCAGACGTTCTTAAGACCACATAAAATTTTTCCTCAACAGATTCAACTGCCTTTTCTTTGTTTGCGCCAGATCGGCGCTTTCCGGCGGACGCATTCGCATCCGCGTAGATAACTGCGTCTACATCATCACAACCCGCCGAGCCCATCGCAGAAACACCTCGTTTAGTTCCAGACACTCGTTTCATCCCACTTCGGATCAGAGTCGCTATGGCTCTCTGTGTTCTAGGCATACGAAAAAAATTATATCCCCATTTCAAAGGCCCCTTTTCGCCTCAAAAAATTGAAATCTTCTTAGCTGAATTCCTTTTGTATTTCCCCGCTCGCAAACCAAAAGATTGACCGCGGCTTGTCATCCTGGAAGTGGGCACAAACGCATCAGGCAAATCGTTCCGCAAATAAAAACTCCAAAACGAAGCGTAGGAAGAGCAAAAACATACCCAGGCCAAAAAGGAAAAAAAACGGGCTTTCGAAGACAAAAACAACCCATGCACATCCAAAGCAAAGCTAACAATAAACCACGGTCTAAAATACAAATTCGCCTGATGCAAACATTCGTACGTATGGCCACTCTCAACTTTTCATGATGTATATCACAAGGGCCGCAGTGTCCCCTCTGTTGCACAGACCAAAATAATACACAGTATGAGAAGCGATGGTAGAGAGCCCATTATGCCAGTACATCTCTCGGATGTAACCATGTACAAAACCAGGACTGGTTCACTAGAAATACTACAGACTGGTTTGACACATCATACACAAAATACAAAAAACACATTTTGACGATTACAAAATTGATACATCTGCCTCACTTTACGACCGTCAGACGCCGTTTGTACTATGGTGGCCAAATTTCTTGGGCACTCAATATGACCCAGCCTCTGTATAAAGAAAATCTCTGTTCGGGCGCGAGAGAAGGCTATTAGGCTGTATTTGTCTCGGGTGCAGGACCGACTGTTATTTGCTTTTTATCCCCAAGCGTGCGCAACGTAACACATAACATACATAACACACTGTATACAAACGCATAACATAACAACAAATCCATTTTTTTTGTGTTTACAGAGCGGCTTTTTGTACGCATATCACTATTATACACATGTTTGTGCACGCGCATGATGCGATGAAGGAATGCATTCGAAAAGACAATAGGGGGAGGCAGAGAGCAGGGTTATTTATACCAGTGCTGTTCGTCATGGTCTGATTTAACATGCGTTCTGTATCCCTTTTCAAAATCCTTGGGAAGGATGATATATCGATTCTTTCGAACTGCATGCATCCCGGCTTCTTGGCAGATGGCTGTTATTTCAGCTCCGCTGATTTTGTCTGGCCTGGAAACGTAATCCTCTAGATCAACTTCCTCTGATAAATTCATCTTGCTGGTGGCTACTTGGAAAATCAGCCTTTTCTGCCGTCGGTCGGGATAAGGAAATTCGATTTTTCGATCAAGTCTCCCAGGACGCAAGAGGGCAGGATCTAAAGTATCAGCACGATTAGTAGCCATAATCACCTTGACATAGGTACTTTGATCGAATCCATCCATCTGATTCAAAAGCTCTAGGAGAATACGCTGGACTTCACGATCAGCACCCGTTTGAGCATCAAATCTCTTCGTTCCAATCGCATCAATTTCGTCTATAAACACAATGGCGGGACTATTCTCTCTAGCAAGCCTGAAAACATCTCTTACCATCCTAGGACCTTCTCCCAGAAACTTCTGTACAAATTCAGACCCAACTACGCGAATGAAAGCCGCATTTGTATGATGCGCCACTGCCTTCACAGTCATAGTCTTTCCAGTTCCAGGAGGACCATACAACAATACTCCACGCATTGACTCAATACCTATCTGCTTGTAGAGCTCCCCATGAGTCAAGGGTAACTCAACCGCCTCTCTTATTTCTTGCTTTTGAACGTCCAAGCCACCTACATCACTGTAACTCACATCCGGCTTCTCGCTCGCAGATAACAGTTGAATCGACGAATCAAACTCAGAGGGCAGAATGTCTACCAACGCATTCGAATGTCTATGCAGGGCCACGCTAGAACTCGGCTTCAATACTTCCTGATCTATTGTAGATAAAATTCGAATCAAATAATTCGATCCTGTCGTCGCCGCCACTATAGCAGAATGCTCATCTATCATTTCTAAGAATTGACCTATCACCAACGGTACAGCTCTCACTCGCTTCACCTCCTCCTGAGCATATAACAATTCTCTTTTTAGATTTTTTACTTCGTCCTTGATATACTCTTCTTGAATCTCTAACACCTCCAATTTCCTCTCTAATTCTTTTAAACGAATGTACAGATCATCCTCCATATCCTTCGATATAGGTAGAGAAAAAGGAGTCGAACAGTACTGATTCCTCTTCAATTCCGCCCCCTTTTTCAGCGACTTCAAAAAAAAAACTCAGCTTCTCTATACACATAATACATTCACATACACAAAAACATAGGGGTTTTTGTGTGGTACAACAACGAACGAGACTCACTTTGCCCTTTGCTATCAGACCTATCTCTTCCATGGCCACTAAATGCACCCGCCTGCTTCTTCTCGGATTTTTTCTTAGTCAAGAGTAAACAGATACACCTCTCGTCATTACCACCGCTGAACGAGAATGTGAGATTTTACGCTAAAAAAAATGCTCGACTTGACAGACTTTTCAAAAAAAAAATCTGTTGATATTTCTGTCCCTTTTTTGGCCTTGATCCCAACCAATCACCAACACCTAGCCATCAGCACCAATCCACACACTTTCATTTTTTTCTTTCCTCAAATCCCTCTAGCGCGTGCGCTATCTGAACCTTCAAATGAGCTTTGGATACTGCCTTCCCATTATATATCCACCGCGAAGCGTTCTTCTTATTGTGTACTCGAACTCATTTATTCGGTTCAACATCATATCCGCCGCCTCTGTCCAAACGCACATTGTCAGAAGCACGGCTCCTTTTCTCTTTCGTGTGCATGTGAATGCTAAAAAAAATACGAACCTTTGTTCAAGGGATCGTCTGGATTGGGCTCGACAAATAAGTAGGCCAATCCAATAACGACCGAACTGATTGTCAAAACCGGCTTCCAGTCCGAGCGCAGTATATTTAAACACACATGCCCTTCTGTGTCTATATTCGGATGAAAAACCTAGGTTTCCAACACGCGAGACATGAAGATCAGTCACGACTCTTACCTAGAAGAAAATATATGTACTGTATGTATGTGTGCAGTCGTAAACAGTTTTTGTGCTCGTACCGTTGTTTCGCAGCGAACTTTTGGCGGATCGAATGGATAACTTTCAGGTATTCTGATATGAAACATAAACTTTGCATCTTTATAAAATCCCTCCAGCGGCTGAATATATACATTAAACTTCATCAAGTTATCAGCGTCTGGCCAACTGATTGTCACTCCTGGAATTTCTGAGAGATTCATCTCAGATAGATCTGCCAAATCCAAATCACACGCTTGTAAGCATCCCTATTAAAAAAAGCTCACCTATTCATACACGCCTATACAAAATGCAAGAAATAGTCCCACCTCTTCAGCATTGCAAGCTATACCTCGTAATGCCACTGACTCTCCCAACACAGTAAATCCCTAAAAGCGCCCACTTGAAGTCCACAACCTCAATACGTGCGTTGTACACATATAATACACAAATAAAAATATGCTTTGTGGGTACAACATACCTTTCTGTGCGCGCAGCTCGGCAGCGTTCACAATGCAGGCCCGTCCGCGCCTACTCTTACCAGACTTTCGAATTGAGAAGGTGTTTTTCTGTGGAATATCACCTTCCTTGTTTTGCGCCTCAGTTTGAGACGCCTTCTCAGATGAAGGCGTCTCCTCTGATTTCACGCTCTCGCCTGTGCCGTCTTCCAATCCCTGTTCATTTGCTGATGCATTTTTTCGGAGCTTACTCAACTTAAACATCGACTGCTTCAAGCAAAAAGTAAATCTATAATAAAAAAAAAGTACGTCTAGTGTGTACACGCGTGTACACAAAACATCGTCACTATATAGAGTTCCCGCTTTTTGCACCTCCTTAAAAAGAGTGCAACGATGTGAACACCCATTAGAGGACATTTCTTTTCATCAATCTGTCTTGACCACGTTCCTCCACACATTGTTCGTCGTCCCTTCAATCCGACCATTTCTGTCTCGATACACTGATACTCCAATGTCGTATTTTCCCTCGTTTAACAACGATTCTGACAGACTTTGACAAAAGCAGATTTCCGTCTGTTTCTCGTAATTTTTCTGTTTCATCCCTAATAAATTCAATATGTATTCTCTTCTTTTGAACCGATTTCTAGACATCTCCTTCCCTTTTCTTGAGTACCCAGATCGCATAAATTGAGGTAGCGTCGGAACTGCCAACGCAAGCTTCGGCATATGTTCAAGCCTCTCTTCCCAATCACCCTCTGCGTCATCGAACTCCTGCAAAATCACAAAATAGTAAGCGGAGTGACTCCGAATAATATTCGATGCAGACGCCAAATCCTTCAGCTTTTTTACTTCCTCCCATCCGAAAAAAGGCTTAAATGGCACGTCGTGTTGCCGTTCCAGGCAAAATACCCCAACAATCCTGCAAAACGTTAAAAGCCACTCTTTTCTCTCTAATACTTTCACATATAATAAACTCTCGAAATCTACCGCCTTCCTCGCTCGACAATATTTCACATATTCCTCTGCACTCTCAAACCAAATAGTAAAACAACTAAACTTCTCTGACCACATCTTGTCCCCGTTGATATCCTCAGACTTTCTCATACAGCCGTCTTCTTCTTTTGCACCCTGCTGCTCTTCTGCCTTTCTATTTCTGTGTATGCTGTTTGTCACCGTAAATGCGCTCGATATCCCAATCAACACGTTGCTATGCTCGACCACTATTAATTCTGTCACCACTAAACGCTCTCCCGGACAAATATTCTCTAGTCTCGTGTGGCCAGAGTTGCATGTCAACAATGTGTACATGCTCCTCACATTCATTCTCCCGTTCACGTCCAACCATAGCCAACGATAGCTAATGCGTCCTCTTTGCCCTCCCTCCTTCTTCAATTCACCTTCCTCTGTCACAAACGTCTTCACGTATTCCAGTCTCCCCACCCAACTCACCTTCCCGTACACACTCCAACGAGGAAACCTCAACTCCATCTGCACATCCCCTCTAAACATCCCGTCGAACACGCACTTCTTCATCGCACTCGCCTGTTCCTTCACTATTTGAAGCAACTCGTCCAGCGCCACAATGCCCACTTGATGACTATCAATCGCATTATCGAACTTTATCTCCCCTTTCTCTGTCAGCACCTCTATCACTCCCTTTGGATTCGACGGATTCACCGACAATTCTATTACCGGACCCTCTCTCACCCCATTCCATAACCTCGCCTCCACCTCTCTTCCCTCCCCGAAAAAACGACGCTTTACCACAAACCGACTCAACTTCACCACCTGACCACATTCTAACGACTTGAAATAATCAATGCAACTATTATTCCATATATATACGTCCACATACAAACTTTCCATGTCCATCACTCGAATCATAAAATACATCGGACAAGAATAAATATCGCTCTTCCTTATCATGTGAAATAGCCTAGACTTCATCACAATTCTACCCACCATCACCCAATTTATACTTTCCCTCTTCCTAGTCACTTTATCGCCCTCTGCGTACAACCTGCTCCTCTTTTCTAATTCAGACACACCTACATATTCGTCTCCGCGCCTGTCACATATCTCATCACTGTGCTCGCATACACGTGTCACACTCTCTACGTCTTTCCACTTCTTCACCATCGGACAATCGTCGCACCACAAACTATGATAATATTTGCACTTTCCTAGCATCGGCTCGCTGTATTCTAACTCTCTCACTTCTATCAACTCGCGCCATTCGTCCTTCAATTCGAGCCATGATATATCTCTCGCTCCCAAAATCTCCTTTCCATCCCCTTGCCCTTCATTCACTACGCCCCCCTCCAACAATTCCACGCCTGTAATCATCATCACCCTCACCGACGGCAATCTGTACACTAATTTGACATTGCTCAATTTAATCACTCTTCTCAATAGACTCAACTCTTCTAACCCAAACTCATCGTCCAGCGATAATACACACTTCACCTTCACATAGAGAGACATCCGGTCAGCACTCCCGCCTAGCTATATACACACGCATACGTCTCGCTCTCCGACCATCTCATGCCAGTTACGCAACAAACACCACATTCCGTGGCTGAGGCCAATACACATGCTCTCATCTTCATCCTCCTTCAAATAAACCCGATTCCCAGTCAGAATTTTCCTTAACTGCTCCTTCTCGACGTACACAATAAATCCCATCAAACAGAGTCGCATCATACACTTCCTTCAGTTCCGAACGGTCATCCTTAAATATAGCTGATACATAACCTGGGGGTTTTCCTCACACGCAACAAGTTATTTCATAGTTCATTCTCATTTCAAAAAAGGACTTTGCGTATACTTAAACTCGACTGTGTCATTCAAAAAAATCTAAACATTCCAGCCGCCTAAAACATTTTCCCTCGTACATCTCTGAATATTCTTCACCTCAAACTTTGCGCTTTTATCATACTCACATGATGCACCGAGCCTAAAAAAAATGCCAAACACCTTCAAAGAATCCATTTTATCATCTCTACTAAAACTGTCTTGATTACAATAAAACCTCCCTTTACTTTTTCAAAAACTGCATAAACCTCTTGCAAGTCGCACTGTTTTAGTGATAAACTTTCGTATTCAAACCCTAACACTTCAGTATATCATACCTCTTTATTCGCTCCCAAATACCTAAACCTAAGCTCTAGAAAGTTTTTCTTTTTTTTACCGCATAATCCTTCATGAACGTAAAAAAAAAAAACCGCCTGGCTGTTTAAATCGATCTACATCAAAAATATTGTAGTGAGTTTTTATCTATTGTCACAAACATCTCATATAGTCTTCAAAAATGAAATAGTTTCGTGCAAGTCTCGTCTTACTGCGCTTTGGAAAAATTTAAGCCATATACAATAGCAAACCGTTAACTCAATTATGCATAATATGTAAAGATCTACGCAAAGTATACACAAAAAAGTTTACACAATTTTAACCACTGAAATATAAAATTATTTTGTCCCAATAAGGAATTTTAGTTACACTGGATTTATTTTTCGTTAAGGCAAATAGCCATATTCCCGCCTCTATATTCTGGATAGGAAATATCTGAAATGTCTAAATAAAGATGTCCTTGATTTCGCACACCCTTTCGCTACAAAAAAATTTTTTGGCGCTTGTTGCATACCGCCAAGAACGGCGACGCCAACCAACGGCCGGTTATTCCTAGAGATCGACCGATCTTTTTCGAACGGCTTTTAATAAGATGAGTCCATATTTCCGCTTAAACGATCGTCAATAGCATGTTCGAATGAACCCTGCGAAAGTCCAGTAGTCAAGCTACCCCAATCTTCGACGTTGAAGTCTGTAGAAAATGACTGAACCAATATATGGGTACAAATTTTTATCTAAGGATGAATGGTTAAAAAAACGATTAATAAAAAAACGATTATTTGTTAACAGCGTACAAAATTTGTTTCTGCTTTTGTCATCTGGAAGTCATCACTTGTAACTTTTTCTAAATTATCTGTACGTGGTGTTGGAAGGTCTGACGTAATTATCGGCATGGTCTTCATATTACTCAGAAGTATCCTTAAGACAATAATTAATAAAGCACATCAAATAAAAAAGATAGATCATTTGTATACATACTTGTAGACTTTCATTTTTTCAGTTAGAACGTAACAGTCTTCTTGCACGCCTGGTTGATCCGTCACAGTCACAATATCTATAAGTGACAAGAGTGTTTTGTTCGTGATCTCATTCAGCACGTCTTGTTCTGACATTACATGCCGATTTACTGCAGAATTATTGGATCCATACTTGGCCGTGGAACTGCATATTTCAGTGTACCAAAAAAATTATTAGAATGTGTCAGGTTTAAATAAGAATGAAGTTTATCCAATTCTTCGCGCCCGCAAATACTAGTGTCCGGATAGATAGGGCCAGATGCTCAACATAAAATTACGGCCTGAACAACAATGCGGATCAAACTCATTGTGCCCTTGAAGCACAAGATATCAAAGCAAAAAGGTGGTATCACAATAAACGGACACATGTAATATTGGCCGAACCTGCCATTTAAACTATTGATATTGCATTCGGTCGTCGAATTGTATGTTCTCCAAGTTCGAGTGCCCAAATTTTTACCAAGTAGATCTCTTCGATCTGTGAGCACAATTAAAAAAGTTGCTTATTTTAGTCTTTTCTTCATGATCTACGTTAGATGGCTAGTTAAGCAGCTGAAAATAGTTTTTTGTCCACATTTTGGTATTCATTCTGTTTGATTTTGCGAAATCTCTGTGTACCTGGATCTCGTTTGGAGCTACAGCAGCAACCCATGTTACTTTAACCGGGTCGAAGAAAAAATATGAGATTTAGCTTTTTTTGCGTTTTTGTAAGCAAACTCTATCGGTCAGCCAGAAATCTAAGTAAAGTTTGTTTTTATCAATTGGTGAGAAAGAAAATAATTTTTTTGCTTTTTCGATAGGTATATTTTTATAGGATTATTGTATTGTTTGATATATGAAAAAATAATTATGGTTGCTCAGAAATTTTTTTTTACACTCTCTTCTAATACCCATGAATTTACATACAGTTCCAGAACATGACAATCTGAAAGTTTCTCTTCTCCAGAACTTCCTGAAGAAATTAGATAGAATGAGAATGGAAGTCGCCAAGCAAGTACGTCATACATCTTTGACATCAAGGAGGAATTGTGAATCTGGAAATAATGCTTTGACCTGAAACTTAGCTCGTTCAAGATGCCATAACAGGTATAGAAACTGGGTTTGATTACGCTGCCTATGAAGACGTTGAGAAAGACAAATTGGAACCTATTTTAGAGGCTTGCAAGCTATTTTTTACTCGAATAATTAGTTTAAAGCTTACCGAGGTCCAAGTACGATGGCTGGCGAACCTGTTCTTTAAGCAAAGATTTGAGGTCCATTTTTGATTGGAATTCACAATTTTTGCTTTTTTTTGATAATTTTTTAATAGGTCAAAGAAGATGCAAAATTGTTAGACATATCAACGAATATTTTTGATCTGATATGGAACGCCATTCAAGTAAGTTCTTAGTAGTTGTGAGTGTAACTCGCGTTTTTTTTTGACTTACTTTTTTTAGATGCGTCAAGCGTCCATTAAGTCAGGTCTACGAAGTCTTCATATTGAAATAAGCAAGAATCATCTCCGAGATTTCGATTGGAAAATACATGTGCGTTGCAATTTTTGAATATACATTATATATTTACATTCTCAATTTTCGCGTACACATTATGTACATACATTCTGACGCTTCTCAAAACTATAGTACTCCTTGGCCAATGACCGATTAGTCAGCCAAAAAGTTTGCTACTTAATTTTGTATTTAAAAATAGCCTCGGACCAAAATCCTACGCATCAAATAACAATCGAAATGACAACTCAAGAGTTGACTAATTTGATTTTGGTATTGGAACAGGCTAACCAGGTACAAAAAAATCAAAGATAAATTCTTTGTGTATTATAGATGTGCACTGACGTACTGTCCTAGGAGCTGATCAAATGGCTTTAAATTCAGATGCGTTCGTAAAAATTAACAAGTTTTACAACATTGGCGTGAGGTGGTAATTGTTTTTGGAAATGAGGCTGAATTTTTGCATAGGTGGGAATTCGAGGTGTTCATATAGTAGTACTCAGGTGGACCCTTCATTATTTTTAGCCATAATTTGAAGGAAATTCTGACCTAATGGTGGGGTAAAGATTCATAATCTGGCATTCGAGTGAAATTAAAACAAAACCCAATACTACTTAATTGAGAACACTATGATAGGTTTGCATATTATAAGACCAGAATTATAAATTTGAATTTTATTTTTTGATTTATTTTATTTATTTGGGGCCATTTATGATCCAACAGCTTATTTTTAAGGCTATAGCTATAATGTCTACCGCTTGTAGTGGCGGCAAGTTTTATGTAGTTAAAGTGGGGAGGAATCCAGGTATTTATCGTTCTTGGTATGTAGTTTGTGCCTTTCTTACCATATGATGTATCTGACTTTTTTTGCCTCACTCACACTGGACACAGGGAAGAGTGTTCTTCTCAAGTGAACGGCTATTCAGGTGCTGTCTACAAATCTTTTAAGTCGAAGTCTGAAGCCTATTCGTGGTATAGTGAGAAGGATTCTTTGTCAAACAGATACACACGATCCGTCTTTCGGCCGACTGGTATGTGTATCGGTTTTTCAAATTTGGCGAAAAACGAACTGGAGTTCTGTCAAAATTTTTAGGGAAAATTTTTTTGACATCTCGCGAAAATTTGACAACTATGCAGATTCTTCGAATTGCCTTGTGGCATACACAGATGGCGCCTGCACAATGAATGGCCGAAGGGGATCTCGTGCCGGAATAGGGGTTTATTTTCCGAATGGCTACAAGACCATTTCCGAAGGACTACCGGCGTCTTTTAAGCAAACTAACCAGCAGGCCGAACTTTATGTACGTTGAAAATGCGCTTGTACGCACTTTTATATTTTTTGTATTAACTTTTTTGATATAGGCGGCTATTCGCGCAGTAGAAGAGGCACCCAGTGACCAGCCTCTGGATATTCGGACAGATTCTATGTATGTGGTTAACGGCATGAATAGTTGGATCAAAAACTGGAAACGCAAAAATTGGAATGTCCCTGTCGATAACATTGAACTGTTCAAACGACTTGACCGAGGTGTTTCAAATAGAAAGAACATGACTACCTTCACCTATGTAAAGGGCCATACCGGCATTCAAGGGAATGAAATAGCCGATCGGCTGGCGGTTAATGGCATAAATCTCAAAAGTGAATGATGTCTTTGAATGTATGATTTGTGATATAGAAAAGTAACTGCGTTAACAATGTGGATCTTGTCTTTTGAGAGATAGGAATTATACCACATGCAAAGCTCAGTAAAAAAAATTTTTACTGGCTTTCAATCTCTTTTTTTCTCGTAAAAAGAGACCATTTTTTGTAGCCCGTCACTATTACGATTCACCCTTCAGGGTTTATTTTTTATCCTTGACGTGTGCTCTCTGTCTATGAGTGAGCATAGTATTACAAAATATTTCAAATCTGCTGGTCTGAGAAAAGCCAATCCGTATTTGGAGAGGCTTGTCGGTAAGCATGAGTCACCCGATTTGATTCGAAATAGTTGCGAAATGCAACCATCTCCTATTCTCTCGATTGCTTCTCGCTGTTTGCCCAGGTCTTCCAATCTATCCAAAAGGAAATCGGCCGTTCCTCGTCAGAAGGGATTTTCCAAAGTTCGTTGATATAACCTTTCAGTGATTATTGTGGCACCTAACGGCTCTATTCTAGGTCTCACGACCAAGCAGCTGTTTGCATACATGATCTCCAGGGTGCTACGAGAAGGTATTTAACCTGTTGTTTTTTTGTACTGTTCTAGAATAAGCGTTATCAGCAATTGACTTTATCTCTTGGTCAGACGCAAGAATATGAGGTATGCCTTTTGTGTTATGTGCAGCAATCAAGAAAGGTATACTTACACTTTGCAAATGCATGTATCTATGCGAAATTTGCCAGTGTCCGCAATGCCGTATGCTTTACTGCAAAGGAAGTGCCTCAGACGAAAAATTGCACGCAAAATACCACCGAGACTTTCATGAGCCCATATTCAACTTCTCTACGTGGCGCCCCCACCAGGTATTGTACGAATCTGACGACCGAACATCAGTCATTCTAGTTATGGATCACCAATTGACTCTTACCGAGAAGAGTAGACTGGCAAGTATTCTGAGTTTGGTAGATACCCTTTTGTCCTTTTCGTCATCTGGCCCTGAGCACGTCCTGAAAGATGGTGAAAAAGTGTATTTGTACATTCAACATCACAAGGTGGTCGGTGTGCTAAGGGCAGAGAGGATTAAAGAGGGATTTCGTCTAACACCTTGTCTAAAAGCAGACGATGCATTTAGCGAGAAGACAGCGCCTGCTCCCAATAACGGTCGTGTGGGTATCGGCCCGAAGGATTGGAGTGCTCGGATGAATGTAGAAGATGAAATTATATCGGTGGTGCCGATACCCGAAAATGCTAGTTTGGGAATTAGCCGAATATGGGTGTGTGAATCAGCAAGAAAAAAAGGGATTGCGAAGAAGTTGGTCGACACCTGTCGGTATGTATCTTCAGATTAGCGTGTCCCTTGGACTATTATCAACGCATGCGTAGCGTAACGTTTTTACGTGTACATATGATTAGGACGTTGAAGTTCACGATCTTTTGTTCCTAACTTTTTTTGCTAGGTCAAGTTTTTTTTTTAGCTGCGTTGTACCCAAGTCAAGCTGTGCTATGTCCCAGCCAACGGCCGACGGACGTAAATTTGGATGCCACTACTTTGAGACATCAGAATTTTTGATTTACAGCCATCGATAAAATCTTTTTGTCGATCAGAAGAGGTTACCTCTGTGTATAATACGCTAAAAACGTGTGTAGAAGATCTATAAAAAGCACTAGCTGCCTAGTGGCAAGCGGGAAATACACACCGCTTTATATTTGGAAACCCTCACAGTCGTCCTCTCTACCCGAAGAGGACCTAAAACGATAGAAAAGAGATGGACGCGACGCCATACGACAATATTCCCTTTTTCACCAGGCGCCGCAAGCTTTATTTTCGACACGAGCTTGATGGGTCTCCTGAAGACCAGGGGACCCCCTTGCATTACCAAGTTGCAGGACCAGATGAATATCAACTGGATCTCAAAGATAATTACAACGAATTTACCCTAGACGAGGACCAGTCGTTATGTCAGGAACTGAAATTTTTGGAAAACGCATCTCTAGGAATACGTCACATATACGAAGATCCGAAATCTACCGTGCCGTCGCCCTTGAATGAGTGTTTGTACGATCGGAGCGTACTAAGCATAGAAAAGTCATACGACCAAAATGGGGAGTGCCAAGAGATATCTAAGAGCGGAGAGGTGAATGATGGCTTTTATCCGTTGAAAGTATCCTACTTAGAATCCGACGTCTCGTCAGAGAACACATATGGCAAATTGGTACAAAGTCCCGCTTACATTATGGACTCTGCCACGGGAATCACGGAGAAGCTGCCTCGGTACTCAGCAGAGGATGTGAATGCCATGTGGGATTGGATGGCCCATCATCAGGAATGCGGAATAGGCGGTCCGGTCGGTCTTTGGAAATTCGCGTTGTATAAGAATTTGTCTTTCACCTATAGCCAACCTTCCTCTCCCGTACGCCGTCGAACGGCCGCATCTATGGCATCGAAGTACAATAAAGTGGTTGCAGCAGCCGAATGTTCATGCCCGAAGAATTTGCTTGCCTGGAGGGCGTTTGTGAGGGCATCGGAGCCGTTAACTCGACTTCGGCGTTGCATGCACGACAACATGCACAGAGGCGTCCGTCAATCCGAAGTACAATATTACTACATCATGGACGACGTATATTGGCTGCACGAATCTCTCAGACTGGGTGAAATCATTCCATATGAATCGGATAGCGAGATACTAGAGGACGATTTTGACCCGAAAATTGAGGCTCGTCGCCACCTCGGTCTGATCAGCGCCCTGCATCTCGCTATCCTTCACCCGAATTACGAGCGACTGAAAGGGAAAATTCTGAAGACGTTGGGATCTTCGATCATTCAATGGCTGCGGAATTCGAGCACGTTAAAAAACATCATGTCGCAGTTTTTGGTGCCGGGTATGCTCACAAACTGGCTCGAGATGGCACACCAACAGAGTCAGTCGGAAGACCCGGATGTGGGGATTTACGAGTTGGCCATCAAATTGGGCATATGGGCGGCAAAAACAGGTCAAGGCGATCTTAGCATGTGAGCCAGATCTTCTTCACGATGGCGCTTCTCATTATCTCGCACCTAGAAGGGCGCGCTTTTGCACAAAAGTGTATTTGATACGGCTGAACTGAACGGTTAAAAGCGTGTTCTACGATGCAGAGGAGGAAGTATATGTATATGGAAGCAAATACAATAGCCATGTATAAATAAAGACACTACTGTAAATAAGTCACCCCATCTACTACACCCTCTTCAGCGATATATATGGAGGCTTTATATTTCTCCACCATTGAGAAGTTTAGTTTTTCTTTTATATTTGGGTTGTAGCAGATTTAATGAACGCACTTGCAGACGAACTTGAATGCGTGGATACTTTCTGCTGATTTATCTCACTTTGATGTATGCATACAACCGATTTTTGGTACAGTTCTATGTTTCTTGACAAAGTTTTTTTTTTCTCTGATCTGGTGAGAGATTTTTTATCTGCTTAGGCCTTAGAAAAGTTATGGGTCATACTTTTTTTTTATCGAAATTAATTTTTGTCCTCTTTAAAGAGACTCGTTTCTTGCTTAGCATGTCTTCCACATCGATTGACCACTTCCTCGAAAAATCTACAGAGCTTGGATACCCTGAGATCAAGGTTCGTCCAGCTTCAAATCGACACATTCTTTTCGCATTATTCTCTGACGCCCTCGGACTTGTCACGCCCTCCCCGAACATAGCTCGGCCAGAATGCGGTTCCCCACGCCATGATTTATGCCCAGATTGTCGACTACCTGCATGAAAACTCTAGGCTAGATAATTTGAAAGGGGTCTTCGATCGCATCAACGAAAAGAACCCCCGGTTCAAAGTCGAAGAGGGTTCGCATCTGTCTTACCACCACGTGCTAGCTATCTTAGGTTCGTCTTGTTGCCCCTCCGTATACAGAAGATGGACGAATTTGCGAAACTGACCGTTGAAATTTGACCGTTTTTTTTAGATCGCATGCACAATTGCTTGCAAAAACTTTCGAACCATTTGAATTTGATTCTTCAAAATTCTTTTTTTTTGTCTCTTCACCTCCAGCAACCCTTTTCCGAGCCCTCCATTCAGGTCGAATACGCACACCAGAAGGATTTTCGACAATTGTTTCATGTTGTACACACGAACACAGGAAAATCGCAAAGATACCTTCGGCTTTTGAACTGGATCGGTGAGTTTTGTCAGGGAAAATACGCGCAGCTTGAAAGCCGATTGAATCAAGTCCTATCTCTTCTCGTCAAATGTAAGAGATTGCATAACATCATAAATCAATCCAAGGCGCTCACTCATCAGGTGTGTGAAAAAATCTCAAGAAAAACTATTTCAAATGCAGAAGGCTCTTCGACGAGTCAGCTCGAAGGGGCACAGATGTAAAGTGTATTATTATAATTTTGAAATGTAGACGGTGTAAATTGGTCGGCGCATAGAAATCTCGGTGTTGGTTTCATACGGGATTTGCGGTGGGCGCAAGACGAGTGATCACCACGTCCGGTGACCACGACCGGCTATGGTCGCGCGCGCGTAAAACCCGTGTGCGTGCGAATTATGCGGTGTATGGTCGAGTTATGGAAATGAGTGTGTATGTATTGGGATGCGTGTTTGTTCTGCCGTAGTTGTGTGTGGGGTGGCCTCTGGGGGTCAGCGCATTTGGACATTTTGACCACTTCGCTGAAGCAAAAGGGGGGGTTTTTGGCCACGGGGAGGGGTTATAGGACGATTGTTACATGGGTGCATCAACTGTTGCCTGGGGATCTTCGGCGAAAATTCGAAATGGTCCCATTCAGCGCATTGGTTGAGTGGGACATGCCGCTTTGGAAGAGTGAAGGTGGTGAGTTGTTGGCATTGTTGGGTGCAAATTCGATTTTTTTAGGCAATTCTCTGGAATGGCTAGGATTTTTTTTGACGATCCACCTACTGGACCTGACTTGTTCTTGGTGCTGTTCTGCGGTCGCGCCGAAGGATTCGGACGACGCATAGGCTGTCCGAGAGAAGGCCGGTCCGGTTTCTGTTTTTTTGGCGTTGTCTATCGCATTTTTCTGAAATTCGGCTTTTTCGGCCTTCTCAGAGGAAGTGCCGAGCGGGGCGCTCGTGATCGATGCAAGCAAGTCATTCAGAGTCGTTGGGTTCAAAGGAAGCGGTGACGGATGAGTTTGGCCGAGATGGGGCGAGTCGTTTTCTATGTGTTGACTGCCTTGTGTGTTGGCTTGTACTGTGTTGTTCTTATTTTTTTTTCTATTGGTGGTGATGCATTCCTCGCCTATTGCACACTCTAGGATATCAGCATAGTCATTCAAGTCCTTCTTGTCGCCCACAAGGTGAGTCATGTTGCTGTTGCCGTGCACTATCTCGTTCTTGATGCCGCCTTCGTTCAGGTCGTGACAATTATTATTGGGTGTTATTAATGCCGTTCTCGCGCCTTGCGTCTCACCGTAGCCCCCCGCGCCACGGACGGTACTTTCTACCCCGTCGAGCCTCGCGCTTTTCCTCGCTCTGCCGTTTGGTTCAATTGTGTTGTGTTTGTTTCGGTCCGCCGCAATTTTTCCCCCTGTCAAACTTCGGTTGACCTTGAGACCGCGCCATCCACCTTTTTCACGGCCCGGACCTCCCTCGGAGATCTGCGGGTTCCAGTTGATGCGACCGTCGTGACTCGCTCCATGCTCGACGTGTCCGCTATTCTTCATGTCACCTTGACAAGACATGGCACCGTCGTCATTCGCGGCGCAACTGCTTTTGACATCAGCAGTGCTCTGATTTGCCGCGTCGGTTCTAGCGGTACGTGCACCGCCGTCCGCGTTATCCTTCGCCTCAGTGTCTGTCCGGTTGGCACAGCTAGTTTGATCCCTATTGCTTGTGGTACCGACGCTGTCTACGTCGCTCGCATAAACGAATCTCGCGTCGCCGTCCATCTTTGCGCTGTCTGCTGAGCAGCAACTCCCGATTTTCTTCTCCTCCTGCTCTCGGCGTTGAGATTGGCGCGCCTTCACCTCCCGACTGTTGAGCGAGGCGGGCTGAGACGCGGCGCTCTGTCGAACTTGCGCGCCGTCTTCGTAAATGCTAGAGTATTGATATAAACTCCTGCTCAGACAAGCCAGCTGCTTGGAAGCGATTTTGACCGTTTTCGGCCACACCCGAACGACGTTTTCAGGAAGCACAACCAAATAATGAACGTTCTTTTCTGGAGAAACCACTGAAACGTCTCTCAGCTGAACAACGCAGCCCTGCGTCAGATCCGGATAGCTCTCAAATACACTCTTGTGGACGGTGTTCCAGTCGTATTCTCCCGTAGGATCCTTCATTACCGCGCGCGCGCAGTCTCCAACCATACGAATCATCTTGATCAGGACCACCAGAACGGGGACCTTTTCCCAATATCCAACCGTATGCACCCATTTCAAATGGTACGAAAGCAACTCAGATGACTTCTCCGCTCGCGCGAACGGCGGTAAATTCAAATCAACCAACATGTTGGCCCATGCTGGCTGTCTGAAGTCCACTTGGTCTTCAATCGCACTTCTAGACCCAGCTGTCTGAGACCTCTTCAAAAACGATTCCTTGCTCAAAGAACTCGCCGACTCACTCTCTTTCAACTCGTCCTTTTGTACAACGACCCTCCCTTTCAAATTGCTCATTGCACTCGAGCTTATGGGCGGCAGCCACCCCGCCGGACCCGGTACCTTCCTCACCTCGCACCCTTCCTCCAGCTGCGTCGGCACCCCCCACGCCTGGGTCAATGTCTCTCTGTCTTCGGCATCCTTTCTTTGACAGCTCGTCAACTCACAACAGCTGTTTTCTCGACACTGCGCTCGACCGCCTTCTGCCGGCGCGCCCGTCGCCCTGTACGGGCCCCCCTCTCGGCTCTCTCCCGCCGAATCGCGGTGCTCGCCGGACAGCTCGCTGCAGGGCCACTTCTTTTGCGGGCCCGAAGGTGGATTCAAACCACCAAATATCTCTTCTTCGCTCAACTCGACGTCATCCCACTCGTCGTCCTTCTCCACACAGCTCGCCTGGCTTCCGAACAAAGTGGACTTGAGCGAGACTCCCGTTCGCAGTGCTGACTAAAAAAACACAACTCGTGCAAATTAGAGTGAGGCACGATTTGGCGACACAATTCAGAACCGAATCGGCGTACACTCGGCTGGCGACGGAACATCCACCTTCGATGACGCCAACAAAAAAGAAGATCGACCGAACGCTAACTTTACAGGCAATCCTGCAGCGCATGCCATATGGCAAACAATAGCAGAAAAAATTATTTTTGTTATCGTTACACATTTTTCAGGAAAAAACGGGAAATAACTCTTGCACGCTGCGACATAGCAGTTGGCGTTTCTTAATGGGGTCTTGTATGTTTACCCCGTCTCCGTGAGTCCGGGCTCCACGTCTGTGTTTCTAACCGAAACTCTCAAATTCAGTATGACCAGAGATCCGAGCAGCGTCTCCAAGTCCCTCGCTGCTTCGTGCCTTATGGCGTGAATCACGTTTCCGCGTCTCCCTATTAGGATTTTCTTGATGCGGGCGCCGGTCAGTAAGCGCGGAAGAAATGTGCGGGCGCACGCACATGTGGGTCCTTCAAAAAAAAAAAAAAAAAGGTCGTTCGACGGACCTTCCCACGTACCACCTGAGATTGTTTAGGAACGTAGAGCTTCTGGTCTATTTTTGTGATCCCGCGCACCGGATCTTCTATCCAAGAGACGCTTTCTTGACGAATGCCGTATGGAAGTTCTTGATTTAGATGCCGAAAAATTTTTTCTTTGATGACTTCTTGTACGATTTCCAAACGAGATTGATTTGTCACGACCTCCTTCGCGTATTCCCACTCACGGAGGGGCGCCATTTCTACTAGTGCGTTCTAAAAAAACGTCAGCTATCCGCGCAATAAACGTCCTCCGTTTACGGGGTTACTTACTTTGAGCTTATCAAAATTGAGTCCGGTCAGCGAAGATCCGTAGTAGATTTTTTCAAAAATCCTATCTAGGGACGGAATGTGCTTGCGAAAGCGATCTATGACAGGATACATTCTAGCGTTCCTCGATTTATACACTTCATATCTGTCATATTTGTTCAAAAACAGTATGGCGCGTATCGGTGACATGGAGGGGTTCTTGGACCGGTTCTGCATGTATTCGTCTAGCTTGTGGATCAATTCGCGCAGTACCTGATCTATGATCTTAAAGCAGTCAACGATGACCAGCACGACGCCAGCCGAGTCGAGTGCATCCCACGCGCCCGTGGCGATTTGACGGTTGTACCTTCAAAAACGCGTCAGAAATTCGAGGCATTCTTTTCGTCCCCCGCCGATCCAGACGTACTTTTTAGCGAATTCTTTGGGGACTAATCCGGGGGTATCGATGACGACAAGCTGGGTCTTATCGATGGTCGCTATGCCGATGATCGATTTTCGAGTCGTTTGAGGTTTTCTCGACACAGAAGAAATTTTTCCCCCGCACATGCGATTGATCCAGGTGGATTTTCCGGAGTTAGCCGGGCCGATGACGGCTATAGACAGAGATTTCGCCCCTTCCGGAACGATGGGTTGGTCCAGAATCGCGCATTTGACATCGAATCCTACAGAGTTGATCGAGTTAATTTTTTTTTTTTTTTTTTTTCTGCTCGACAGAAAAAAGCCCACATACCTGGTTCGGCCGCGTGGCTCCCTTGGCCGACATTCCTCGCTCCTTGAAGGCGCTTCTTACGTCTTTTGTGTCCGCGAAGCGCTTGTTCTTGGAGTTTTTGCTCCTCGGACTGAACTGCGGCAAGCCTCTCCTCCTCCCTGACCGGAAAGACATACCGGTCTCGAATCGAGTATTGCCTACTGTGAATGCGTCCGTAGCGTAGGTCGCATGAGACCGGGCTCCTGATTTGTCTTTGCTTACAGTGCGGTGGCAGCTCGGCCGCGCGCACGAGGCGTCTCGTCCCTTTCCAAGTGTACGTCTTAGTATAGCTTTTCGTTCGCTCGCGCTGTACGGAGATGCAAACGTACCGACGCCCAAGAGGATGTGGAGGGCCGACTTCATCAGAACGTACACGCCCTAACGCGCCACAAAAGTAAACGACTCCCGGTGTTTTTTTTTTAATATATGGCCGTTCGTCGCATAGCCAGTGCGTTGTATCTCTTATCCAAAAGCTTGTCTTGATTTGTTCTTTTCCATGCGGTGAATTTTTTTTTTTTTTTTTTTTGAAAAGCCGCACGCATCTCTTCGAATGGGCCCTAGGGTGTGCTGAAAAGCCATTTCGGCCGTGAGCGCATCGGCGTGCCTTCCGCGCGCCTCTGCAGGGTGCGAGGTCAGCTCTCAGAGAGCCCGGCGTGGTTGCAGGCCTTTGGACACGTGCGCATTGTCCACTGGTCCGAGGGACATATTTTTTCCAGTTTTAGGCCTCTCCAAGACGGAAAGTCTTGGCGCTCCTGGAGAAAAGCGGCCAAAGGGGGCAGAGGCGCGATTGGCATGAGTCTTGCGGGCCGGTTCTGCGCATTCGTCCAATGAGTCTGCGACCGGTCTCGAGAGAAGCTTCCTCGTTTTTAAGGAAAATTTTTTCCACGGTTGCCGTTGATCTCGTTGAGGCCTCGTCCGGTGGGGTTCCGCGGGGCGGCGCGTGCCTTCGGTCCGCGAGGAGAGCCGCGGGCGTCGCGACGGGACGTCGGTGCGCGTTTGGGTTCTTCCCCGGAGGCGGCGCCCGTTTGGCCGTCGAGCGTCGCGAGTTCCAAGACGGACGCGGGGGGAAAAAAGCGCCCCGGCGCCTCGCGCGAAAAGCCCGTCGCGGAAGCGACGCGTCTCGAGAACCGGCCCTCTCTTGCCCCCGCTGAGAGCGCTGCCGGAACGGTCTTGCGACTCGCTCGCGTCGGCCCTTCGCGGCGTTGCCGAGCGGGGAGCGGAGCGGCGCTGGGCCGCGTCGGGAAGCCGCGAGGGGCGGTGCTTTTTGGAGGAGGGGCCAAGGGTTTTGTGGGGGCGCGAGGAGGCGGAAGCCTGCGTACACACGCGCACACGTGTGCAGGTGATTTTATTTTTTTCATTTTATTTTAGCGTATTTTCGAATATTATTTAACTCTGGCTTTATACGAGCGACCTCACCTTATTTTATTTTCCTTTCTCCGAAGCGAGCTGTTCCGTTTGTCAGACTTCAGGCTAGAACATATTTAGCAGCGAGAACACTCTATGCAGGCCACAATGGACGAGGAAATATTCAACACGATTCAGTCCTCGATTACGAGCGTGTTGATTACGGCCCAAAACGCGCAGAGTACGTGGGAGTGTGTTTCTGGTTGGCGTTTGCCGGGAGACGTTTTTTTTTTTTTTTTTTTTTTTTGGACAGAGTTTGATAGATCCTTCGCGCGCGGCTTCTGCGACCGCCGGGAGCGCGGCGCGGGCCGCCGCCGAGAAGAGAGAAAGAGAGACAGTTTGCTAAGCGCGCGTTGGTTTTTCGTCACACGAACAGACAAGGAGGCGTCGGAAAGCGCTATCGCGCAGTTTTTGCAATGGGAGAACAACTATTTTGTACGCGCGTCGGGGTGGGCGGTCGCGGTTGAAGGCGGGGACGCGAACGATGTACTGACCTTTGTGTGGCGTTTTTGCGGTTGCGCATTGGCCGACGCGCTCGCAGCCGATGTGGATGACGGCGCTCGCGTTCGAGCTGGCGGACGACTCGAAGAAGGAGTCGCCGTCCAGGCAGATTGCGGGGCTCACCTTTCGAAGGAACTTGGATGCGGACACGGTACGCGGGGACTTCCACGTTGTTGTTTTGTGTTTTTGTTGTCGCGGCCGGAGCGGAGAGTGGACTGACGGCGAGCCCGCGCGGGCGCACCGCGAAGCCCGAGAGGATGCAGATGGTGGTCAAGAGGTGGCTGGAGATATCGGTCGACGTCAGAGCGCACATCAAGGCTAAGGTGCGTTGATCAAGCGAAGCGCGCGAGCAGTCGCGTCGGTTCCTTTTTTTTTTTTTTTTTTTTCCTCCTCCCCCCCCCGACGGCGCAGTGGCTGACGCGCGAGCGGCGCGTTTTTGAAGCTCTTGGACACGATGGGTTCCGAGGTGGCGAAGTACCGCCACCTGGCGGCGCAGTGCTTCGGCCAGATTGCCGTGCTCGAGATATCCTCGTGGATAGACTGCATTGACGTGCTGCACAGGATTATTTTGCTGCAGGGCTCCGATTACTTGAAGGAGGCCGCGCTCATCGCGCTCGAGACCATATGTAGGTCCGCGCCGCCGCAGGAGTACTCCAAGAAGTCCAACAAGGTTGTCGAGGCCATCAACTTCGGCATGGAGTCTCCTTATGTTGAGCTCAAGATTGTCGCCACCAAGGCGCTCTTGGCGGTCGTGGGCTCCATGTCCGCCGACGACCTCGCTATAGACGACTGCAAGGGCTTCCTCGCGCAGGCGCTCAACGCCGCCAACTTCGGCGACGCCTCCGTTCGGCTCTACGCTTACGAGTGTTTGGTCGTCATGATAAGCCCTTACTACTACCACCTCGAGTTGGTCATGGACAAGATCTACGAGACCACGCTCAACTGCATTCGCACCGACTCCGAGCGGGAAGTGGTGCTCCAGGCAATCGAATTTTGGACCTCTCTCAGCGAGGAGGAGGCTTGCATAGCCGACGAAAACGCGCGACGTCTCGACCAGGACCCCGCTTGCAAGGAGCAGCTGCATCCCATGTACCATTTCGTCTCCAAAGCGGCTCCCACTCTATGCGACGTGCTGTGCCAGTGCGTGGAGAGGGAAATCGACCTCGACCTCGAGCAGTGGACCATAACCAGCGCCGCCAGCGCCTGTCTGAGCGCCATCTCCGTCGTCATCACCAAGGACGTTATTCCCCTCGTTATGCCCTTCATCAACACCAAAATCGTGGCCAACTATGACAACGCCCGCGCCTCCGCCCTCCTCGTCTTCGGCGCCATCATGGACGGCCCCACCATCGACGATGTCAAGGCAACCATCGTCAGCTCCCTCCCAGTCGTCCTGAGCTGTCTCAACTCCCAAACCCAACTTGTCAAGTCCACCGCCGCCTGGGTCCTCCGCCGCATCGCCCAATACCACGCCCCAGCTCTCAACGATCACGCCCAACTCGAACCCTACCTCCGCGCCCTCTGCCAATCCCTCAACGGAGACGCCAGGATCGCCGCCATCTGTTGCGAGGCCATCGAAAAACTCGCCGGGTCCGTCGACAAACCCAGCCCGGAAAACCCACTCAACCCCTACTTCAACGACCTCTTCTGCGCCCTCCTCGCCGCCAGCAACCGCCCCGACGCCTACCGCGAAAACCTCAGGCTCTGCGCCCTAGAAGCCCTCCGCATCCTCATCCTCGTCGTCCCCGAAGACTCCCTCGTCATCGTCGAGGGCGCCCTCACCCACTTCGCCTCCTACCTCGGCAACACCGTCCTCTGCGGCAACAACCCCGAAATCAGCGAACTCCAAGGCCAACTCTGCGGCATCCTCGCCACCTGCGTCTCTCGCCTCGGCAAACGCATCGAACCCCTCTCCCCCAACGTCATGGAACTCATGTTCAACCTCATGCGCAGCAGCACCAGCTCCTCCGTCCACCAAGAGTGCTTCATGACCATCTCCTTCGTCGTCCAAGCCCTCGGCGAACAATTCCAACAATTCCTGCCCTCCTACGTCGAATTCCTCTTCTACGCCCTCGTCCACTGGGAAGACACCGACCTCTGCAAACAAGCCGTCTACAGCGTCACCGACCTCTGTCTCTACCTCCCAGAACAATTCAAAGTCTACTCCCAACGCGTCATCGAAATCCTCCTCTTCAACGTCGTCCAACCCAACATCTCCCCCTACCTCGCCCCCAACATCGTCAGCTGCCTCTCCGACGTCGGACACACCCTCGGCAACGACTTCGTCAACCACCTCCCCAAAACCATGGGCGTCCTCATCAAGGCCAGCGAAATCGCCACCACCAAAACCACCGACATCACCGACACCGAGCAAATCGAATCCGTCAACATGTGGCGAGAAACCATCCTCGCCGCCTACTCCATGCTCATCCTCACCTTCACTCGCGACAAGAAGAACGAGCTAAAGGACTACATCCCAAACATCATACTCACCCTCAAAGTCATCGCCGACGACTCCGGCTCGCGCGTCGACTCCATCTCTCGCGCCATGTGCTGTCTAATCCTAGACCTCTCCGAGTACTTCGGCAGCCTCTTCTCCGCCCAGCTCAGAACCTTCCTCCCCTTCATCACCCAGGTCATGAACTCCAGCTTCAGCTCCCCGGAAACCACCCGGAGCGCCAAGCTCGCGAAAGAAGTCGTCGAGAAACTATAAAAAACTCCCCTTGAATGTATACACACACAAACGCGCACAAACCTGTCGCGCAACGAACCCCCCTTGTAACCGTTCAAAAAATGACACAAAAAAAAAAAAAATGCGCGGACTGATTTTAGAAAGCGTTGCTTCGCGCGCGGTACACCCAAAAAAAAAAGTCCACCCCCCCCCCTTCTTTTTCCCCGCGCCACTCTACCTGAGGTTCGAAAACAGCGCCTCGTTCAGCGCGTCCGCGCTCGCAGAAAGTCTCGTCAACGCCTCAAACTGGCTCTCCTTGACCTTCCTGCTCTCCAGCCTCAAAACCCGCGTCACCTGATCGACCTTCCCTTTGATCTTTCCGTCCAAAATCAACTCGATCACCAGCGCCTCCACCTCCTCCACGGGCACGCTCAGCTCCGACGCAATGTACGACAGCGCAATCCGCGTGTAAGGCCTCACGCGCTCAACCAGCGCGCCGCAGTGCAGCGCCTTCATCAAGTCGTTCAAATGCTCCGCTATCAGCGGGTCACTTAAGAGCAGCGCCGAACTCGCCTGCAACCTCTTCTTAAACTCGGTAATGTCGTGCCTTTGATAAGCCTCCACAAGGGAAGTCATCGCCTCTATCTCCTCGCAGTCCTGATACGAACGAGCTCTTTGCTCGTGAAACGGATTGATCGTGGACCCGCTCAGCATATTCGTCAGCACCAAATACCTCAAGCACTCCGTGCTCTGAGCTCGAGCGCCCGCATCGTCAAAATTCTTAAACGCCTCAAAAAAATCCGTGTTCGCCGCGAGCCAATTCTTCTCCTTCATGTACATCTTCCCCCCACATTGGTAAATCACCCCAGTCACTCTAGGATTGCACAACCCTCTAATTCTCAACGCCTTCTCGTAGAGCTCCTTCAACACCCTTGTGTTCCCACGAGCGGAGTACATACATATCTGCAGCGCATACATCTCTATCAACTCGTTCGACTTCGACAAGTCCTCCTCACCGTCCGGCAACAAGCAATGCTGGTGCACCTCCACAATTTTCTAAAACAAACAATCAATACGAAACCAGACGAAACGTGGCAAAAAACCCCCTCCATACACACACACACACACGCAGTCAGTTACACACCTTTTCCAATAACTCGTAGTTCCTCGCGTCGAGCAACACCTTCAAATACCTCAGTTCCAACCTCAACATCGCCTTCTACCTCCTCTAAACGTCAGCGCCCCCCCCCCCACAAAAAAAAGCTGCCTCCGGGCACCTCTCCCCCACCCCCCCCGCATCCGCACGCACGCACCATGTTCCCTCTCTTCTCAAGCTCCTTGAACGTCTGTGTGTATATCTCCGTGATATGCGGCGAATTGCGAATAAAGTCAAGCAACTTGTTCATCGCCTCCTCCTTCCCTATGATCAAATTCGAATACTCCTTCAATAACCTGTTGAAGTTCTTTAACACTTCCTCCATACGGCCCAGCGTATACAAAATCTTGATCATCTTCTTCAGCGATTTGAACCCCCTTTTTTCACGTGCGCGCGTAAAATTCAAATGTCAACCCCTCGGCAACGGCAACCTTCGCCCCCTGCTCTCTCGCGCGCGAATCCGTACCATTTCCCCTTGCTCGGCTCTGTTTCTAGCACCAACTCAAAACACCTCAGCATCTCCTCCGGGTCCTCGGACTCCAAGTCTGAAATTGCCCGCGAGCCGTCCAGCCGAAGGGTGCGCGCGTGTTGGAAAAAATCACCTTGTTAAAAACGCGCCCCGCACGGATCTAACGCCCCCCATCTCTCTCGCACGTGTCGCATCCATTGCATCGAGAGACCACCGCCATACATGTGTTTACACATAAAGTTGCGTTTTTTCAAGCCACTGTCCGTCCTCTAGGCCTCAATTCTCACTTTCACTTGAAAGACCCAGCTAGCGCACGGAGCGGTCAGCGCGAGGTCATACCTACCTTTAGCCTCGAAGTAGAGATGCTCTGCCTTGACTATTGGATCGTTCTCTTCCAAGTCACTTTTTTCTTCATCGCCAGAGTCATCGCTGAACAACATGCTATCGTCATAGTCGGCCATCTGCAAACCAAACGGTTCGGGGCCTCGAGCTCCAATGAACTGGCGCAGAAGAAAAAGTCTGAGTTCGTTGAAAAAGACAGGTTTTTTTTTGAACCATCTTCATTTCCGCCGTCGGCAGGCTGCTTTTAGAGGTATGACTCTTCCGAGGTCTCCCGAGGAGTCCAAACCCGAGCAAAAGCAAGGACACCGTCAAACGCTGCCACAAGAAGAAATCAGAAAACTGTCGGAAAGTTTGTATGGCTATTTGGAGCCAATCTTGCTAGAGATTGACCAACACGTCAACACCACGGTGACGAATCAAAACCGGCTTTCTCTGCAAATAGACGCCCTATCAAGAGGCACGCCGATAGCTCTTGACGACCTCGAGACCCACCGCGAAAAGAGATTCGTTTTTCTAATTTTGTGTATTTTTTTTTTTGTGCTGATGAAGAGCTAGATCGCATTCCCTCTCTCGATCCCGTTCCCCTTGTGGAATATCAGCCGAAAATGGAGAACGTATGCGCGCGCGCCGACAACATTAAGAAAATGCTGGACATCATCGTCAGGCGCGTGAATCGGCTGCACAAATTGGCGACGCAGAACGGCGCCACGTGAGAGGAGCACTCGCGTGGACTTGTCGGCGGGAGAGCGAGTCGGGGGGGGCCGGTGAGTACAAAAAACCGTACTGAAGTAAAAAATAATAGCCGTTTTTTGCCTTTGATACGAATTTGTCTGCGACAAGCTGGCCGAGGGGTGGCTGGCGATTTTCTCGCGCACGACGCGAGAGGTGTCTCTCGCTGAAAAAGGGGGTTGGGCTTTTTTCCAAGTGATGTTGGCCGCTACATTTTCTATATCAACAAAAGAGCGTTTTTTTTCTCGACGTTGGCCACACAATTGAGGCTCATTTTTGACAACTTGAGTTATTTTTTCACAACATGGAGGCCGCGCTCACGAGGTTGAGTAGGCTTGTGGCCGAAGTGGAGAGCAAATACGTCGCGGGAAATGCGGAGTTGCTGGAAGAACTAGCGAGCCAGCTGGGAGCTGGGTTGAGGGGGTTGACAGAATTGATCAGCAATTCTGAGGAACTGGGGTCGAGGGAGGAGGACATGATGGAGGCGTGCAGCGTGACGCTGAAGAGGTTGGCGGTTCGAATATGGAATGAGAGTGTGAGTTTTGCTCAAAAGCGCAATGGCGGCGCGCTGGGAGCAACGGAGGTGGGGGGTCTTCATCCGATTCCGGAATTCAGCATTCACTGTATGTATGAAATGAGGTGCTTGGGAGGCGATTGCACGGGATTGTGCGCATGAGGGCGTGGTAACGAGCGTTGTTTTTTTTTTTTTTTTTGGCTGCAGTGCGTCAGGTGGCGAGCGAGATGTTGCTGGTGGCGGTTGAGCATTGCGAGGGCGACGTGCCGATTGCGTTGTACAGTTACGCGGTGAGGTTCAGCGCGAGAACGGGGAAGCTGTGGGCGGACAGGGGGGAGAGAGAGAAGGCGAATGGGTGTTGGGACAGGGTGTTGCGCGTGTTGAGGGACGTGGAGAAGGGAGAGGATAGGAGGTGGAGCTTGTGCCGCGTGGTGGGGGAGTCGGCGGCGGTGGCGGAGCCGCTGTTGCAACTGTGCGTTTGGAAGGCGGAGTGCAATTTGGGAGGGCAGATAGAGGCGGCGGAGGACGCGGCGCGCATGGCGTTGTTTTTTGGTGTCCAAAAAGTCGTTGGGTGAGAGCGAGGAGGTGAAGGCGTTGCTACGCGATTTGGCGATTTTGTTGTACAATTTAGGCGTGAGGACGATGAAGAGGTCAGAAGACGGGGGGGAGAGTGGTGAGAGGTGGTTCATGGGGGTGTTGGCGCTACAGAGGGGTCGCGACGTGGGTTTGGGTGCGAAGTTTCGGGCCGACGCGTTGAGGGCGTTGGCGAGGTGCAATTTGGACGCGGTGGCTTCGCCGAGGGGCTTGTCGAAGGGCGGGGCGCTCGAGAGGGCTATAAAGTATTTGGAGCAGGCGCAGGAGCTGCACAACGAGCCGGTGGGCCAGTTGTTGTTGATAGAGGCGTATTGGATGGCGGGGAGGAAGGAGGGTGACGCGATGTTCGAGGGGGTGCTGAATGGCAGGAAGGTGGAGTTGTCGAAGTGCCAGTCGTTGATGTCGGCGGTGACAAGGAGCGGGAGGGGCGAAATCGTGGAGGCGATATTGGAGAGGTCGATGGAGGAGGGAAAAGGGTGGAGTGAGAACGAGTTGAGTGAGCTTCGACTGATGCAATTGGAAGTGCTGGTGAACGCGTGGAAGGCGGCGGAGAGCACGGAGCGGCTGGACTGCCGTTTAGAGAGGGTGGTAGACGACTGCATAAGGCGGTGCGAGGAGGCGGAGACGGCGTGTGAAAAAAATGAGCAGAGATTGTACGTGTTGTGTTGGGAGTTGGCCACAGAGTGCTACAAGGCGAGGAAGTGGACGGAGGCGATTAGGTGGTTCGAGAGAGTGGTGAGGGTTGGTTTGTCGTGGGCCGGGAGAGAGGAGAGAGTGGAATTGAAGGCGAAGTGCTTGTGTTTGTTGGCGAAGTGTTACTTGAATTTGGAGTCGCTGGACGAGGCGTTGAAGTGCGGCGAGTCGGCGTTGGAGGCGATGCCGACGTTTTTGCCGGGGTTGGCAGTTTTGTTCGAGTTGTACTTGAAACAAGACAGAATAGAGGGAATTCACGAGGTGATCAACAAGGTGATGAGGATAGACGAGGCGGAGTGGGGGAGGTGCAAGGAGGTGCTGTCGCCGATCTACTTGATAGAGATGTTGATTGGACAGGCGTTGGAGTATCAGAGGAGCGAGGTGACGCTGAAGGTGTTGGAGGCGTTGCTGACGGCAATTGGGAGTCGAGAGAAGACGATATTGCAGAGGCTGAAGTTGAGTTACGGGTTTGTGTTGAGGACGGCGTTGAAGATGATGTGGACGGAGCTGGCCAAGTGCGAGTGCCGCTTGGAGGAGGACGGCGAGAGGGAGGGAGAGGGGCCGAAAGGGGCGAGTTTGAAAGCGGTCAAGGAGTGGATAAACCGGGCGGGGTACTTGATTCGGAAGGCGTCTCAGGTGCTGAAAAAAGTCGGCAAGGTTTTGTTCTTCGGCTCGTCACCGCTGGCTGAAAGCGGTCCTCGGCAGGATGAGGAGCTGACGTGGATGAGCCATTACTCCTTCAATTTGGCGGTGAAGGCGCAAAATTACAAGTTGTTCGAGAACGCGCACGATTTGTTCATTGAGAGCGCGCATTTTTGTAAGCGCACGGAAGTCGAGTCGGCGGAGCCGTTGAAGCAACAGAGGAAGTGCAGAGTGTTGGCGATTAGTTCGATTTTGCTGATGTACACGTCGTCGCCGTACGACGCTTCGCGCGGTACGAAGGAGGAGGTCAGCTCCTCGAAGATGAAGAAGGGTCTGGAGGGCGCGCTTCAGCACGTGTTGCTGTGCTATCGTCTCACAGAGAGGATCTCCGAGATGAGCGCGTCGACAAAGACGGGCGAGACGTCGATTGGTGCGGACAAGGTGAAGGTGGATTGTAATAATATAGGGGAAGATGGTCGTTTGTTTGAAGATGAAAACTCGATGAGAGTGCTGCTATTTTTGTTAGATTTTGAGCTTCGAGTTTTGCTTCGGCATCCGTCTCAAGAGCTTTTTTCTTTGTTGAATTACCGAGAGGATTTCGCGGAGCCGCATATAATGATCCGCGCGTTAGAAAATTTGTCTTGGTTTATTTGGGAGAGGCATCAAGGAAGGTATTCCCTTCGCCTTGTTGGTTTGGAGTTATGCTATCGCTTGGATGCGTTGTACAGGAAGAAGTGGTCCTCCTCCAAGAGCGACCAAGGCGGCCTTGGGCACGACCTTTTGACCTGGCTGTCGAACCTCCGTCGCGCCGTGTCCTTCTGTCCCGACAAGTCCGAGAGTTTGCAGATTTACCGGAGAATTTCAGAGTTGCTCACTTTGAAGGAGGGGACAAGGGAGGAGGCGGGTGCCAGCGAGGACGTGCAGCGACAGGTGCAGTGGCTGGTGATCGAGGCGTACAACAATGGCGTTTATTATTCTAGGCTCGGAAAGTACGAAGTGTCGGCCAAATGGCTAGCCACGGCCATCTCTCTGCTACCATACTATGTGCAAAAAAATGAGTTCGAGGGGACACTCCTAGGGGCGCATGAACAAGTGCTCAAAAAGTTGTAATCCTATTGTCAAAGAAAGCGTTTTTAAGTGAAATGGATAAGATTGCTGTTAAAGGCGTTTAAGAGGGTCAGAAAGTCATTCAGATTCATTTTGTTGCTCCTTTTGTCCGCCAATCCGGATTTCTCCAGGATGTCCAGGACTGTTTTTTTCATGTGTTCGGTCGTGCAGTCCTTATCTACCGGAATGTTGTGGAGCGAGCAGTGAGTTCTGTAGTTGTCGTAAATCAGACCGACGACTTTGTCTTTTTTGAAAATTGCCTTCATGGTTTTGTTTTTGCGGGAAAACGCGATTCTCACCAGTCCGTCCCATTCCAAGAAATTGACAGGTGGAGGCGGGTTATAGGGTTTGAGGCTTATAATGCTCGACTCCACTTTTGGGGGCGGCCTGAAATTGTTTTTTCCAATTTTCATGACGTGTGTAGGTTTGCACAGCAATTGTGTGTTGATGGAGAGTCTGCAGTATAGCGGGTCGGCCGGCTCCGCGACCAGTCGAAGTGCGAATTCACGCTGAAACATGAGGAATGCTTCGCGAAAGATGGGGCGGTGGGACAGCAGTTTGAAGGTGAGAGGGGAGGAAATTTGGTAAGGAGTGTTCGACAGACAGACATCAAAGTACGGAAATTCTGTCTTAATCGCATCCCCCAGTATCAGCGTGAGTTTGTGCCGGTGTTCCGTAGACGCAACACGTCTTTGGAGCTCCGCTACCATTCTAGGATCGACTTCAATGGCAACAACTCTCTTGACCAGCGGAAGAAGCCGCATGGTCAGATTTCCAGTTCCGGAACCAATTTCCAAAACTGTGTCCGAGCTCTTCAGCTGCGCCTAGAAAGATTCATCCGTGAAGAAACGTACGCCGAGAGAGAGGGGTCCGTGAGCTGTTAGTGCTCAAATTTTTCGACGCATACACAGTAAACAGAAATGTGGTACACACACACGAAATCTACCGACGTACGCGGGTGTGTACGGAAAGCGTTTCTGTCACAAAAAACGACCTACTTTTTCGATCATGGCATCCAATATAGCGGGATTTTTCAGCAAGTGTTGCCCGTATACCTTATCTGAAATTGGTGAAGAGTTTCGTAGGCAAAGTTAACTAGATCGCCGTAAAAAAGCTATATAGTGCTACCCCCGGCCGTGCACGGAAGAGGAAAATGCTTGTTCGCGGTATTTCAAAAAGCCGAACATACTGAGTTGGAAAGTGCTGACGGTAGAATTAACGGGGGATTTCGCCTGCGTCGCAGCGCGAGAATAGGGTTTGATGGCATCTCTCAGAGCCGCCTTTCTCTCGTTTATCCCCTTGATGGCCCCTGCCATGTTCAAGGTGATTTTGCAAAGAGAAAAATGGCACTCGATTCTAAAAAAAATTTCACGTTAAAAAAAATTTTTCAGAAATAATATTATTCGCGCAGTACGTTTGAATTCTCTACTATTCGTCCTGCCAAAGTTCTGCAGATGCTCAAGTTAGCAATACTTTGATCGCAGTCTACTATCACGGTGCCCTCTGTAATTTACCTGATATCCTTCCTGGCGTAAGCGTACATATTGCCGACCATGGAACTTCCACCGGTACCTTTTACGGTTCGAGCTATCGCTCCTTATCAGCCAAATTCTGCCACTGAATTGGCGCTCGTTGCTGGAGAACTTTACCAAGTCTCTAATACTGATGGAAAAGGAATTTGGCTTCAAGGACAAGTCAACGGTGTTTATGGCTGGTTCCCTCTTTCCTATACTGAGATCGTTGATCCCACACTCCCGCCCGTGCAACCACCTACTACCCCATTTCCTCAATCCAGCGGTCAATACACCACTCCTCAACCTGTGGGCGAGACAAAACCTGCTGCTGATATCACCATCTCGGAACAAAAGCAAACCACCCCCCCAAAAAAAAAACCTTCTCCAGCCACAAAATTTCATATTGAAAAAAACAAAAAAGGACTGAGCACGACCGTTGTCATCCATGGTACGTGAGACCTAGACGCCAGCTTTCAGAAAATCGTTTTGTCGAAAACGGTCGACAAACGTGTATTTTGGCCCTGCCGTCCCCTGCTTCGTCTCTTTTCGATCTTTTCTCCTGCATTTCTAACAGTCGGCTTTCTTTTTTCTGCACTGCTTTCGCACGCCTATTTTTTTTCACTAATTTTTTTTTCAAGTCATCGCCGCCGAGCTCAACAACTGCGATCCCAGTACGTTCTTCGATGGGCCCCCCAAACGCTCAAATTGATTAGAACCGGACGCTTAACCACTGTGTCTATCTTCCCCTATTTAGAGAAAACTGATGCTACCGCGTGGCTATTTATGAAGGACTACAATAGCGTAGATGAGGGTCGACGCTTTGACTGTACTGAAGTGGCTAAAAAGACGTCCGAACCTTTCTGGAACGAGTCGTTCACTATGGTTGTCACCGACCCGGAGCTTGAAGTGGCTGTCGTTCGCGTTGTGAATGGCAAAACTTATGACAGAAAAAAATTGATCGGGGAAGTCGAATTCATTCTTCGAAGTTCCGTGCGAGACTTCGATTCTCCGGATTTCCAGAATAAATGGTACCCGCTTGTGCTGAAAGAGGGTTCGAAGGATTCCAACCGTCGTGGGCGCTCCGGCGCTGCTTCGTCTGTTGACGCCGGGCGCATACACATTTGCATTCAATACATCGATACTCGCGAGACGGGCGCCCCTACTGATTTCAAACGTATCAGCCACATAGGCTGGAGTGCAGAGGGTGGATTTGATATCTCCAACATCCCTGCAGAATGGAAGGTTCTGTTCAAGCAGGTGGGCATCAAAAAGAGAGATCTGATGCAGAACCAAGACCTAGCCAAAGACGTCTTCGATATCATGAACACCGCCACTCAAGACGCCTCCGTGCAGGAAACCGTTGTCTCTGATGCCCCTCCACCTCCACCTCTTATGCAGCAAGCCCAACCCGCTGCCCCGAGCCTCCCTCAGGCACCGGTCCCGTCTGCCCCCTCACCCGCCGCTCAAGAACCTTCGCAAACCTCTCCTTCCAACGATCTCCTCAGCGCCATCCGAAGAGGTACACAACTCACCAAAGTCGAGGTCGAAGAACGCCCCGCCATTCCGAGCGAGTCCGGTGGGCTTACTGACTTGCTTCGCAAAGCCATGGCCGGACGCGTCAAGGCCACCAGTGGCGAAACCGACCTGGATGAGGGATCCGATTCGGACTGGAGTGACGACTAAAGCCAAAAATATCTAAAGTGTTTTTATGTGCAATTTCTGGGAACAGGGCATTTCACTATCAAAAAATCGCCGCCCGTATATACAAAATGTGTATACATTCCAACGCATGTACTTTTTTTTTTCTCTCTTTGAAACATTCACCTTATCTGTGCTCCGCCTCCTCACGAACCTCTTCCAATATCTTAGCCACTCGGCTTGTGCATCCAAGCGTCTTCTTGGTTGTGTTGGTCTGAAAAAAAATATTTCATCGATCTTGTACGATAAAACTTTTTTTTTACTCTCTTTGCTCAGATTTGAAAAACACTCCCGTGTACCCCCCCCTTCTGCCAACTCTTTTTTATCCCCAATTTATCGCCTTCGCGACTTCCTATGGCCATTCGTTACGATGTAGAGTACTCTCTGTCCCTTCGAAAGCTCTATGTCCGTCTATATGTTCCCAAGCGCCACCAATTAAAGTTCGGCCTTCAAGTTATCGCCAGGCCGACCCCTGCGCTCACCTATTTGTTGATCACCGCTTATGCCTCTGATCCCCAGGCTCCCTGCCATTCCATCAAAATACCCCTCCTTCGTACACAGGCGCCATCTTCTAAAAACATCCGATTTTCTCAATCGGATGACTACGTCCTCATTGTTCTGGACTTGCCCTCTCCTTCCTCGTCCAACCGGCATTCGAGTCCGGAAGAGGATTTGAAAGCAGTCATGCGAACTCTATCACTACCTGATCGCGGCTGCCTTTCCATCTACCAAATTTTCTGTAAAAACTGTCATCATTCCCTAATCCACCAACAATCTCAGTCCGACCGCGCTCCGTTCCAGTACGAACCCTCCGGTACTCCCACTTCTGAAACATAAACTTCCAAACATTCGAGTCCGTATCATGCTTCTATACGCACACACTGACGCTCTTTGATGCAGAGTCCTTAAGCTTCCCGGCGACCATTGGCACCTGCTCCGCGATCTATGGACGTGTGCTTGCACTGCTCCTATGTTGAACCGTTCGGAAAAAATGAAACACGGCGGCCTCTTACGACCAGATCCTGGAACACTGCACCTAGGTACAAGTCATCTCTCTTTTCATTCAGGTGATGTCAATTTAGATTCCTTGTACATGTCCAACGAAGAATCTCCCGTATTCGAAGAGTTCAAACAGCGCTGGAGACCTTTCACTTGCGTCCGTTGTCGCTTGCCTCTCGGGCTCGCCGAAATGACGCCAAAAAACAACTCAACTTCGAAAAACAATACCGACGAGCATTGTTCCTTTGAACTCGTTTCGCGCCCCAATGTCGGTCTGGTTCTCACCGACGCCCGCACTCTCATCAACTCCGATAACGTTGTTCTTGTGTCTGACCTCCTCTATCCTTCGGATTCGAATCACTCCTACCCACACATTAAATTCTTTAAACATTGTATCACCACCGTCTTACCTACATCTGAGCAGTCCAATTTCTTCTCCCTCCACAGAACCGAGACCTATATTAGCTCAACAATCCTTGAATTCATCCGCTCCAGCGGCAACTTTCAATTCCACCTCACCAGCACCCATCAAGACGCCCCCTCTATCCTCATCACCGTTCTGAATTGGAACTCTCTGTACTTCGAATCACACGACGTCACCCCGCTGCTCGAAGAAGTCGAAGCCTACACTCACTTTTTACCCATCATCAAGATCAGCTACATAGAAATCTCGAACAACTCGAGCGACGACGTCTTGAATTCAAAACCGTATAAATGCCGAGAAACAATCTACATTAGTCAGGATATTTGCTATTACCTTACCGCCTTGCTCAGAATGAGAAACTCAGTTTTGACCTCGCAAGGCAAAGGAATGACAGACGGTACAAAACAGGCTTATTTTTACTACATACCCACAGAATAATTTCAACGAAGAAAGGGGACCAAAGCCCTTTCATACAGAATTTGTGGGACATGCAAATGCATTGGAACCAGCAGAAAAAAACAGATAACTTACTTCTCTGTGGATATCGCAGAACTTTTTGGTGTATGCAGAATGACCAGCCGACCTCAACGCCTCTCGATGGCTGCGTGCTTCGCACTCATCAGAACAGAGCGCACATGCAAACGTACTGGTCGCCCCGCCAAACACCTGTAAACAAAAAATGCTTTGTTGGTCATAGAATGGCAAAATAAAATTTTAAAAATGTCATTCCTCATACATTTGATATAGTACGCCATTTGTCTGGTTGTAGAAGCACTGATGTACATACGGAAACCAAAATTGATATGCTTACATTAAGAGGGATATGAATACATACGTATCACGTATAGTCTTCATATAAGGCGAATTTTAATTCATTGCCGAGTAGCTGTTCTTAACGCCAGATGCCACTCTGACAAAATGAACAAGTTTCCCGTAGGCATATTTCACTAATTCTGGCGAATTTGGAGACAGCAGGTACCCATCTGCGATCGACTTGAGCGCTCTAGTCGAATCTCTTGTCAAAGGGCTGTTTCTGTAACTATGAACGAGGAAATTCCAAAACATCAAAATTTGAATAATTGCACTCGGGTCTCTAGAAATGAGTCTGGTGATGAGGGTGAACAAGATGAGTACTTCAATAGAAGATGCATAAATGAGCAGCTTCATCTTGTCCGATCGAATCTTTTTAAAAATTCGAACTGTTTTCAAATTGATGCCATATCTTTCTGCCTCAACTGGTAATAGCAACATTACGTTGATGTACGCATATATAGCCAGCGGAAAGAGTGCAACTATAAAAAAGGGAGTTAGAAGAATGCAGGATGGCAAAAATATCGGTTAAACTACCACGCTGTGCACAAACTATTTGATCGCATTTGCGACGTAAAATTCTGTGCGTACTTAAATTGGGTTTACCCACTAAGAATGTCAAGCAATAGACGATATGATTCGAGCATTGATTCTTCATGGCTTCAGCCAGATACTGAGTTGACATTTTGGGTTTTCCCACTGCTCTGAACAAGCAGAGAGCATAGGAAATAAACCCACACAAAAATGCTAAATTGTAGTGAGCATTACCCAAAAAGATGGAGTAGAACGTATTTAGAAGGAAGAAAAAAGAATGGAGTAATATCGATAAATTGGTAGCTAGGATCGAAACACGAAACAAATGTGCGAAAGGTTTTTGAGTACTTGGTCCCTGAGCACTTCCCTTCTCCTGCGTTGAAGGGAACTTTGACTTGCATCCACTTTCTGTTGCATTCGCTTGACGACTTCCAGAGCAATCGGCTGTAGAGGATGAACAATGCTGATTTGGCGAAGAGCATAATGGCGTATTTGGTATTGTTTTAGAATTGTTTGTTTCATCGGCTGCTGAGCTTTGTTGTATTTTGTCGGCTGGATTTGTTATAACATAATCTGGGTTCTTTTGCGGGTGTAAAAGAGTTATGTGAGATTAACATTCTCGAGCTGTTCATGAGAGCACTGGTCTCATGACTTAGTATAAACATTTTTCAATAAAAGACATCCAAATGATAATGTCTAGAGAGGCTTTTGTGACAATCTCACGCTTGACATACAATATGCCGTTTGAACCACTTTTGCTTTATGAGGTGGAGCGTAGACTCTTCATCTTCAGTTCCTATAAATGTCAAGTTTCTCTGATACTCGATCCACCTCGGTTCATTGAGCCAGTCAAACGTCTCGAACAATACCGAAGACGAGGTGCTCATACTCTCGATTAAAAAAAAATGAATTTCAATCTATATTGAGAATTCGGAAATAACTGAAGATAAAATATTTCGTGCTAAGACATAGTCGAAATGTCACTGTCTCTATATGATGAACACGCATTGTATATATACTCGAAATTTCAAAATTCTCTCTTTTCAACTGTGTCTATACTAAGTTAACTTTGATGTCTCTTGACTACGGTGGTACAACCTGACAAAAACGGCTTCAAGCGAACGGTTGTAAAAAAAATACTAAATTTTCGCATACATTAAGGAAGGCTGGATCGCGGCTCTAATGCACCAAACTTACTTATGGATAGAACACATAAGCTTTGTCCGTTTTGAAGAAACAAATCTATGTGCAGTGCGGTCGAAAGCTTTTTAAGGTGCGGGATTGTAACCAAAGCGACAGCATTTCATATCAACAAAAGATAATATTCTGCAAATTCTAGTTTATTGATTGCTTTTAGATTTTCGTCAATTGTGAACGCCTAATTCATCATGTTGAGCGATTGCTCTTCCCGGATTCGTTATCATCTCTGTTCTAGATACGTCTGTATGAGATTCTGGGCGTAAGTGTGGACATTCAAATCCTAAAGCAGCTGTTGGCAATTAATTGCATAAGAGACCATGTTCGATTAGAGCAGTCTGCGAGTTAAGCACGGCGCGCGGTCTATTATTTTCAATGTAAATATAGTCAGCATATTGCGCCCTATTTGATATGCCCCCCCAACCATTACCGTTTCTTTTTAACCTCAAAAAAAACAATTATGTATAAATCCTTTAACTCGTTGAAGTGTACTGATTTTTTTCCGAAGAGACCAGATGATGGCATTCTCTTCTTCATCCTGTACGATTATGTCGTGTACTCTTTTGCATCTCTTGTTAGTATTTCTTTGGGTATCAAGAAAAGCAGAATAAATGGGGGCAGGACGACGAAGATCGTTTTCAGAAACAGGTTTGTTGTGATCATGGACAAATCTCAATTGTACCGTAGTGAAACTCTTCGTAATGACACAATTGTATTAATTTTTTTGGTTTTTTTTGAGGGGAAATAATATGTAAACATTCACAACTGTCTTTACTTGAACTGATGATGACTATGACTGCACTGAATACCTCGGCCGCAGCTACAAGCGTTAAATGGTCTCCCCAAGTTCCTGATTTTTCCATCGAATTACAATAGCTTTCCCATCCGGTAGGATCGGCGCAAAAATCAAGGAGTTTTGCGCCGTTTTCTAACTCCATTTCAGCATTTTTGCGAAGCCAAGCTACAATCTGACCCCGAATATATCCAGCGTACTCAAACGTTCCATAGAGTTGGTCAGACAGCGAGTTCATTTGGCAGTTCCCGTCTTGGGGCACTTCTTTCCTCTCTCGCATTGAATACAGTGCTAACCTCTCACGCATTCTTTGCTTGGTTTCCAACATCCATTTATTCTCCTTATCAGATCTTTGTTGTTCACTAAAGGGGCTGACCTCTGTGTAAATCGATTTTTCTAGGGAGCTATTAGTCAAAGTTCGGCTCTTATACATGCTGCGTAAAATTTCCGTTTTGCTGTCTAATCTATAAACTGATTTCAAGAGGAAGGGTCCCAGGACGTTCATGATTCTCGAGTTCTCTTGTACCAGCTTTTTGTACCAATCGCAGTGAGACAATGGATGTAAATCAACTAAGTCCTCTAGCTGAACGGACGTCGAATCCGCAATGCACTTATCTATCCAATATATGTATTCCTGATCCCCTAGCATGTAGCAACAACTAGCCAAGTAAATAGGAGATAAGTCGTATATCGAATTGCCAGTTTCCTGCATTTTTACTTTAGATCTAAACGTCTTCACCGCATTTTCTTTACACTTCATCGGGTACACAGCCATGTTCAATTGAATTTAAACAATATAATTAGTAAACTCGTATGTTTTACGCATCAAGGCTTTTTCAACATACTTTTTCTAAGAGCGCTCTTTTGTATTGTAATATTTTAACTTTTCTCGCCTGCCACAAAAAAGATAAGCACCACAACCAAGTGGCCAGTGTGTGCTCTTTTTCTAGTCTATCTATTCTCAGTGCCTCAGATGCATGCTCTCTAGAACTGTTCACGACCTCAAAATAGATATTCGTCGGTAAAACGTCTTCTAACTGTGTTGCTATTCTAAGAAGCTGCATTGAGAACAAAAGGTGAACATAGACGTTGTCAGTGTGAAAGTACAGGACGTGAAACCATTGTAGTTCCCGAGCCCTAGCTATTTTTCGTCTGTCTTTTTTAATCTGTTCTCTCAACGCAAGAGTTTGACAACAGATTCGGTAGTCTATCTGGGTCTCCTTTATTTGGTTCAAATAATTCTCTAACGTCTTGTATGAAATTTCTAAATTCGGAATGAGATAAAATCCAATAATGATAATTGTTTGCAGTTCCCATAAACCTTGAAGCCAAGTATACTGACTTATTTGTTTGCGAGGTTGCTCGAGAATTTTACACAAAATTGAGAGGGAATGATGATACATTTCTTCACACCTTCTGAATATACCTCCTATTTGTTCAATGTCGGCAACATCTACATACATTACTAGCTTTAAAAATTCAGCAGCGAGTACAGCCTTATAAGAGGTTATAATGTTATAAATATAAATACCTCTATTTTTTGCAAAAGTTATAGTTTTATTGAAATAAGATATTTTTTTTCAAGTTTCTTATTGATGTCCTTTACACCATAATATCTAAAGTTTTAGGGTATATGAGAATGTTGCAAGATAAACCTTCACCTCCCTGCTGTAAGGTCCTGATGAAAGAGAGTGACTGGAATTTGGCATGGATTCAAGCCAGAAAGGATTGCCTTTCTAGAGCACCCTCTTCCATACCTAGCGACCATATTATATTCACAGATGGCGATGTCCCGGTAAGTCAAACGTTCCATATAAACTAGTCGGTATTTACTAATAAAAAGCTGCTGAATCACGAGCTTACTATTTTTTTTGAAAATTTCCGTTAATCCAGTTCATTTTGTACCTGGCGAAAAATCTTCAAAAAAAACCCAAAAGTTTTTTCCATAATTATTTGCGAAGTGGCGATGATAGCTATGATCCCTTTTTGCATCCGTCTAAAAACCCTCTCTACATTGGCTCTCCTAACGACGATTACAGCATACTTCTTAATAAATTCAACCTTGTCGAAAATCACCTTGTCGTTGTCACCGAGAATCCAGAATCCCAACTTGACCCTTTGAAATTGGCAGATTTTGAAATACTTTGGAAATGCGTCTCTCGCTTAAATATGATCGGATTTTATAATTGTGGTCCTCTTTCCGGGGCTAGTGTATCTCATAAACATATGCAGTTCATTCCCCTTCCTGACATCCGTGAGCTCGCTGAAATGAATATAAATCTACCTATTGAAAAGCTCATTCAACGTGATTCATTAGACATTGAAAATGCAGTGCCTTTCATAAACCGTAAGATCCCGTTTTACAATTATTGCTTTCAGTTCAATTCAAATGATGTACCTCAAGAAACCATTATTAAGAAAACATATGAAGCATATGTCAAAATAATGGATTCTGTCACTAAAAATCTTTCGCTGACAAATACAACCCCTTCGTACAACTTTCTGCTAACTAAGCGCTGGATGCTAGTTGTTCCCAGAAGTCAAGCACATTACGAAAATTCTGACCTATCAATTAATTCACTCGCATTTTCTGGGAGCTTGTTTGTAAAAAACATGTATCAATACAATTCAATACGGCATCTGGGGCCCATGAACGTTTTAAAGAGGGTAACATTTCCACATCTATTTTAATAAACCAGAAATAGAAATGTTTTAAAAAATTTGCAAAGATTTCATTGGTGCGCTCCAGGGCTGAATGTCAGGTTGTTGTTATTGTAAAAGTACCTGTGTGTCAAATATCTTTTTTTTTTTTAATAAAAACAGCCTACATGAACCCTTTCTTGGACCTAGATATTTTGAATCGTTGTCCTTGTCCTCACAGAAAAATGTTTACTTCTTTTTGCTAATGAATTGCATTCGTCTGTACTTTAATCATCATCTGAAAAATGACGTCCGAGTAAAGCTTGGACATGCTACTCACGATGTTTTCTATCGAGCTGAGATCGCAATGACAGACACCCGAAAATACAGGGCTTTTTATTTCTATCTATCGGTCGATGGATGTACTCCATTTTCCTGTATTGCTCTCTCTGTCACTGGAATTTATGGGCGTAAGTGAGAATATATCATTTCAGCATCTTATCACAAACTGGTGGCTGGGGCGTACTTTAAGCGATCTTCATTTTTTTATCGTTTTGATGCCTCAAACAAAGGCATTTCTCTCTCAAATTTCGTTTTTATCCTTTTCGATCGATCTGTGAGTAAAATATAAACACAACTCTAGACAACCACATTTTGCATCTCGAATTCAGACCCGTTCTAGAGATTACTGCGAATCAAACCGCATCCTCGTGTTTCAATATGATATTCCTACCCTTCTTTCGGCAGTTCACCAGCTGAGCCAGTAACGCAGCGCAATCCGCATTCACGACTGCTCTACAGGCTTCATGTAACGACTTTTGCATTTTTTGATCGTTGAGTATTTTCACCAAGTGACCACACAAATTAGATAATTCCATGCCCGGTGGAATCCTTTCTATCAACTTCAACGCGCTGATGTGAGTACCAACTGCCTTTTCGAGCAAGGCAGACAAAAATTTGGGCTTATCAATACAACGCTCGATTCCTTCATCCCAAAGCTCCTTCTCGTTTTTCTTTTTCATATAATCAATCGTTGCGTCTGCATCACCAATTTTGTCAATCAAGACGGTTAACGCCTCTTGTGAACTCCCGATTCGGTCGTAGATAAAAACCATGTCGCGGTACAACTTCTTTTCGGAGCACACACGGAGTGCCAAGTTAAAATCGTATGTTTGCGATTCAGTCAAGAAACGTTGTAGCTTTGGTAGGTCGTATTCGGTGTATAACTCAATTTGCAAATCGTGATAAGGTCGGCTCTCCTCTGAGCCGTTCTCAAATAACCTGTGCAAGTACTGAAGAAGGAGACGCCTTTCTGACTGCAATTGTTGTACCACTTGTTCCACGGGAATTTTGTTTGTGTTCGCGACGAGCAGCTCAATCGCTTTATCAGCATTACCCTGAACCATTGAAAGAATCTTCTGATTTAGATATGTAAATTTGTCAAATCCGTACTTGGAGACCAGATCAAATGTGCTCTCGTTCAACTGAATACGTAAATCGAGGGCTGAGTCGTATTGCTCTTGAAATATGTACAGATGCGTGAGCGCTTCACACAAATGCTTTCGGTCTTGATTCAGCTCATCAGCTTGTGCAAGAGTCAAGCCTTGATTTGCTTTATCGCTGCTCAAGACAGTGAGGTTATCGGACACGTTGAGCTTGCAGACAATTTTGGAAATACGGTCCCTGGCTATTGTAATGATGTTCTCGACTCGATAGAGCTCCTTCGGCCATTCAGCCACGGTGCGATGAAATGCGGCCAAATTGGTCTTCAAAAGGTCATTCAAAATCAACTCGTAAAGCATAGAGTTCAGAACAGGACCCTGAGTTGGTATATAGGAGACGAGTAGGCTGAGCTGGCCTCGCTGCTCGAACCGCATAATCCAATAGCTCCACAAATCGCAATCCTTTCCCAAAACCAGTGGGCATATTTCGGCCGCCTTTTGAGCTCGTCCAGATGAGAGTAAATGTTCGAGGTATCTCTGCCCAATTTCAGCTAGGCTAAAATCTTGATAGTCGATTTCGCCTGCGGAAGATGCGGATTGAACGAGCTGTAAGGCCTTCTCATAGTCCTTACGCTCTATGAGCCAATTCAAATGATCGTTGAAATTGAGGGGCCTCGCCAAAATAATGTCTCTAGGAGAAATGATCCAAAAGAATTGACTCTCGTCGTCACCGGAGACAGGAGCCGAATAAGACAGCCGATAATCGGCTGCTCGGTACAGCGAAGAATCGTGCATAGGAAGGAGGTCTGAGCAGATAATCATACCGTCCTCAGTTACAACATGCACCTCTGGAAAAGAAAAATCGTCTGTTTCTTTTCCAGTTTCGTCAGCCTTTCCACAGACTAGCACCACAAAGTGCTGGTTGTAGGGGGCGACCCCACAGACGAAATAACCACTGGTTTCGAAAATAGCCACGATCTCGATTATTTTTGAAGATGATAAAGAGGAAATCTGGGTCGAGACTGTCTTGATCTGTACAACTTGAACGGTGCTCGCCCAGCCAATGATTAACTCATTCGCGCTCCTCCAGACAACCGAAGGATAAGCATCCGAGGGGAAGTCTTTTGGACTTTCAACATAGGCAATTATTTGCTTTGATGTCAAATCGTAAATTCTGGCACCCGCCTCATTGATCCATGCAATCAAGGAATCTTGCCATCGCACGCAATAGATGACGCCTTCTCCTTCATGAAGCAGTGAGTCATATTTGCTGATCCAACTGCTCGCTTTGAGAATGAGCTTTCCACTTTTTCCCCCGACTACAAATCCCCGGCGACTAGACTTTGTGTAGTGAGGTTCAATTGAGACGGAGAGCAGCGGATGTCTGTAATCAGTGCGCGCCACATTGTCAGTATATAACCCATAAATGGCTATACTCCCATCTTGGGAGCATGAAGCAATGTGTTCTCCTTCGATGTCTATTGAAATATCATTGATAGATGCCACATGTGAGCTGAACTGCTTGATTTCCGTGCCGTCGTAGTCCAAGACGTGAATGCTGCCCCACTGGGTTCCTAGAGCCTTGAAAAAATGTTGAGGATGCGGTGAAGTTAAGAATAAAAAGGACAAAGATTCCTAAAAAAATAAAAACCAAACTTTCTTTCTGATCCTAGAAAGTGGCTCCTCGCTATGTCTTTTCCGTCTGATACAGTTGCTGTACCTACAATGAATTTTTCGTGTACGGCCAGATAACTAACAGGTTTCTTGACAAGGATTTCCGACACTGAATTACCAAGTCGTTGGTACTTTAGGAAGGGCTCTTCTTCTGCAAGTACGTCCTGGCTGTTGGACACCGATTGCATGTATTCCATGAAAGACGAGACGAATAGGACGCATTTGCAGACCGGTAAATCGCCTAATAAAGAAATGTATGCCTGTGCGTAAATTGTAAATTGCTTAGCTCTTCCTGCATAGGGAACCTAATTTTTGGTGCGTTTTTATCCAAGGCGCGGCTCACGGGTGTCTGGTGCTCATTGATTGGAAATGGAGCAGCTCTATACTTTTACAGAGAAAAATATGAACGGTCTGTTTCTCGATCAACGGTGAAGTAACACACAATAACGCATATTCTTTGGTTGAATAAATAGAAAGACGTACTGAGCAGCAGAAGGGTGCTTGGATTTTGAGATTACAAAGCAGGGTTTCGTACGAATATATACAGACGTTATGAAGAACCCGCTTTTACATAGATACCAGTATTTTATGAACTCGGGGACTCAAAATATGTTTTAAAAAAATTTTGCATTACTCGTTCTATGTATTCGTTTAAAAAAATTTTTCGTGACCAACACTCATTTTTTATTTGTAGGCTTTTTTGCTTCCACATTTTTGAACTATGCCCAATTGATGTCCCCATTGTATGCCGTTGCCTTTTCGTAAAAAAAGTAATAGAGTAGTAATTTCACAAACGTTCGGTATCTTTTAAAAATATAAAAGACTATGCATATTAAGGCAAGCCTATCAAAAAAAATACATGTCTTCTTTGTTATCAAGTTCCATACACTAGAATTTTCTAAATTAATAGCGTGCGCAGATGCGCAATAAGAAAAGTCTATTTACGACATTGAGATTCCTATTGAAGGTTGGGATCGTGGCAAATTTGATAGAAAGGAAACAAAGATGAATATCTGCACAATTTCCTAACCTTCACAATTAGAAGTGTGGTCTACAGTACTCCCAGGACGCACACTTCCCAAGGATTTGGTTCCTGTTGCTGTTTCCGGTTCAGCCTCGCTTGATGACTCTCCCCGCATTTCTTCTTGCTTTCTTTCTTGACCCATACTGCCTACCTGAAATTGTCCGCCTTGCATCTTTAAAGCCTCAAACACTTGATTCTGAAGGTCCTTGAGGGCGGCTACCAATGTCAAGGGATCCATTCGCTCGACATCGCTTTTGGCTTGCAATTTGATGTATTCGGTCTGAAGACGTTTTTTATGCTCCCTCAGGATTGTCGGGTCGTATGCAGGGTCATCTAATTCAGTTTTTTTAATTTTTAGCTCGTTGATCAGCTTGGAAATATCAGCCCGTAGTTGGCGGAAATGTTGTTGCTTTTTTTCGAGTTCAGTCAAATATTTTTTCAAAACCATCTGGTTGGTCTCGTATTGGCTCTCAATAATAGAGGCCTGCTGTTCGCGAGAACTAATCTTGTCGCCGATGATCGCGTCGGAGAGTTGCATTTTTTTCAGCTGAATACTGAGTCGCCTGATATCATTCGTCAATAAAGAAATCCAACTCTTATTGTTAGAGTAATCATATACATTGTCGCACATAGATAGTTCTGGGAATGTGTCGTAATCTGTGATGAAGGGATATTCTAGATAGTTGCTGCCAGTAGCTAGAGGAAAATCACGATAGGGAATTTTGCCTCCCAAGTTCGACTGATAGGAAGGATGAAAGTCCAACCAATCCAGTCTTTCGAACTCATTTAAAAATTGCATTGGACTTGGACGCTGAGGTAAAGTCGGGTTGCTTTGCTTTTCAGTTTGAGGATTTTTCGTAGTCGCATTGACTTCAGGTGCTGTATTGATTTGAATAGAACCCTGACTTCTACTCTTCATTATATTGGTACCATACATTATGGTGTTGATTGCGTCCTTATCAGATTCCGAGTAGTTAACGCTGTTTGTTGGGGGTTGTTTTTGAAGGTTTTGTGATACAGAGCCAACCGGGGGGTTTTGAGGCACCATCGTTATTGAATCAGGTAGTTCCTCACCATTCAATCGTTTTATAATCAGATGCATGGCGATACAGAACTCTGATTGATTGAGTTTGAAGTCGTGATCAATGTCTGAGAGAGCCCAAATTTTAGCCAGTTCCTCGTTTGGCAATTTACTCGTCGAAAACAACGTGACTGCTGTCGGACCATCGATGAAGTCATCGATGTTGTACTGTTTAAATATTTCCAGATAGCAGGCTGCCTCATTCGGATAAATATAGCAAGATATGGATTTGGACTGCCGATGCTTCGAATTGGAGTTACTGGTTTTATCTTCTGTAGCACTCAAAATGTCATTTGGCCTCGGGACAGGAGAGAAGGCATAAAATATGTTCCTACGACCAGAAGGGGAGGAAGATAAATCATCAGCTGCTGTTGGCTCTCCAGACATGTAATCCACAGAACCTAGATATGTACAATAAGTAGTGACAAGAAAGAAATGGTGCGAATTATTTATTAGCTACAAAACACAATTCGATCATATTTTTTTAAGATGGCAAATATCGGAACTCCTATCAAGCGCCTAGATAAATCAGTGTGTGTACTCTACTCAATAAAATCATTCAGGCTTTTTCATAAACAGTGATCTCGTCGATTGTCTTAAATACATGATGAAATAATAAATATTTAGTGTTTGTGCTTTTAATTGAACCTTGAAATCCAAGAAATAGAAATAATCCCACAAACGTTTTCTATTCCTACGTTTTCTTTTGCTTCATGGAGATTTTCAAATGCGAGTATAAAGTCCTGTATATAAAATTCTGCGCAAAATCAGATGAACTGAGCATATGCTGTGCATTGAACCCTTGTTGTGCCTTTAAATTTCACCTGCGCATCACCAGCCACGCTTGTCTTGGCTATCTTTCAAACGCGTAGTCCTAGAAATTTTAGGTCTGAAGGGCAGCTTTACTAATCCATCTCTAAATTAAGCATACTGCAGCACAAACTGTTCAAAAGCTGTTTTTCTCATTTCCAAGAGAAAAAAAAATGGGGTTGTATATGCAATAAAGTTTGATTTGAGTATCAAAGCTCAGGCAGAAACCTGGCTTTTTTTAATGTATCGTATGTAGACTTTCAACTCTGAGAAAATTTTGGTTACCATATTTTCAGGCCTGCTAAAAAAAGCGACCGGCATAGAAGTGTAATCAAAATTATTAAAAAAGAATTTGCATCTTTTTTTTCGCATCCTAAATTGTATGTTGTATAGTTAGACAGTTCAGGCTGCGCTGAACGTTGAGAAAAAGAAAGAAACTCTAATGTACGAGCATGCGTTACAAGGTGCGTTGAGGATAAATAGACCATTCAAGTGTTCGCGAACTGGCCGATGGCTTGAAAAAGTTGTTGTTTGATCGTCTTTTGATAATTTAATGCACGGCCGATAAATGTTCAACTCAAAAATCTTAAAATCGTGTATGCATTTATGTGCGAATAATTTGATTTTTGATCACCAAACATGTAGCTATCGAAGCACTCTCGCCTGATAGTTTCCTTCTGCATATTTGATGTATATAGGCTTGCTCAAGAACAAATGGTATATCGGATGTAAGGGCATCGAAGTGTCTAACAAAAAATTATCGGGCGGACAAATTTGCGATATCCGAATGGTTTTTTTCCGGTATGCATCTATTCGTGTGATATACGTACCTATGTATTTTTTAGTGATTTTGACCCTTTCTTGCCATTAGGTCCCGCCAGGGAAAAGTGAAGGTTTTGAAAGATCGCGAAGTGAAAAACGGATATTCATTGCTTGAGGGTTCTACTATCAATTCTCGTCGTGGAACCATTCAGTGTTCATACAATGGCTGGAGATATGACGGAAATGGCAATTGCATTTCTGTGCCTGGAATTGAGCCGAATCATCAGGGTCTCAAAAATTATCGCATTGCAAGCTTCCCAGTGTGCGAGCAAGATGGCTACGTTTGGGTTTGGTTAGGTGATGGCAAACCTAGTGAACAGCCCCCCGAAGTTCCTTTTGACATGAGCCAAACAATCTGGAATCAGCAAACACAAGTGATTGATTCTAATCCTATACTGTGTATTCAACATGAGATGGATTGGGCGTCTTCCTTTTTTCAGAAAGATAAAATGAAGTGGATGAACAGACGATTGATTCCTGGACTGTACAAGCCCGCACAAATTGTCCATCCCTATCACTTGACGTTAAAATCAGATGGGTTTGAGTTATATCACCCTCCAATTGGCCAAAAAAAGTCAGTGAGTGCTCTATCTGATATGATTGACTCGAATGGGAAACTCCCACGAAATGGCTGTACATCCGAATTTTCAGCTTCTTCAGCACGTGTCATTCACCGAAAATGGCTCAAGTATCATTTTTGGAGGAAATTCGGCGATTACACCGACATTGTTCACTTCGTCCCCCTCATCGACCCCGTCACTAGACACATCTCAACACGTGTTGAATACATGTGGACTCCTTGGTTATTGCCCGGATATTCCTTTCAGAGGAATCAAATTACATCACTACCTTCCTGGATTCCATGGGCCTTACCGCGCACTAGAAAGGCAGATAAACGGCATTTGCAGTCTATTGACCCCTCCCAATGCATTCATCCGAACCCAAAACAAGGTTCATGCGAACTTTTTCCTGAATATATCAAGAGATTATTCCAACCGCCCATAACTCCTTCGTGCGCGCGGGAACTTGTTTTGTTGATGTTTTTGTATCTAAGTCAAGGAAACAGTACTCTAGAAGGATTGAAGGAGATAGTGGGTCAAACCAGCAGTTATGGCGAACTTTTCGCCGCACACCTAGGTGATTAATCTACCATCTATCGCCTTATCTTCCTGTTGAATTGCGTGTATGTGCCGCTTGTTTTAACAAGTTTTTGAGAATTCGATTTCAATTTCTCTAGAAGTCGGAAAATTGCAAAATTCTGAAAGTAGAAGATTGGAATATTCGCAGATGCACGATACCACTAACTCGGAATCTGTATACAAGGCCTTGAACTTTATCTTGCTTCAGAAGTGCTATAAAACGTCCATCGTTATTAAAAGTTCGACAGTTAGTTTACAACTGAACTATCTTCAGAACGCTTTTTTTGCTTTTTTATACTTTCTGCCTATATACATGCTGTATTGATAATTTGTTCGAGCAAATCATCGTAATTTGGACCAAGGGTGGATGAATTTGCACGTCAAACTTCTTTTTATATCATGTATAGGCTTCTCGAAAAAGCTTCTGGTTACCAAAATTTCGCTGCAAGACAAAGTTTGAAATTTTGAGAGTCGCGAAGTTACCTGCCGCCTAATCACGTTACTTACGGCTTTCTCGAAAATTAATGATGTTCCTTCACATGAGTTTTTGAAATTTTTTTCATAACAAGAAATATATCTCTTTTTTGTGGTACACACAACAACAGATAAGATATTTTATATATGGGACTCACGCTCGTAGGCACGTGCTCCTCAAGATGACTAACGCTACCTCAAGCGAGCTCTTTTTTTTGCTGTGACTTTTTTTTATTGTATAAAAATCTGAAAAATGATTAATTTCACGCTATATACTTTATTGTGGAATTCTGCAACAAGGAATTGGAGCATCTCACATCTTCTCAAAACTCAGTGTGTGTCAATTCGTAGCACACTCTATCCATTCACTCTAACCCTCATTCACGTGACGGCTTGCTCTTGCCAGTGCTCACCGTAGTTTAAAGCTGGATCTTTTATGAAGATGGAAAACCTACCAATATCTGAAGTGGTTAACCACCCAGACCGGTCTGTATGTATTTAGGTACTGCTTTTATATAGATGTCTTGGCAAAAATTCCTCAACAAACAAGAGAAATTAAGTATCGAATTAGTTGCATATGCGAAAGCTATGCAGTATTTTCGTTTCTATCTCGCCTCGATTACACTGTCTCACTCACCTCGGAACCCTCATTCCAAAAACGGTCGAAACATGAAAGGATCTAAAGAATTTGCAAATATCTCCGCTGAATTTATCCTTCAATTGCACTTGTTGGCAAAACAGAAGAGCCAGGATCTACTTGGAAGGTGCCCGACTTAGTGAATCCTTCAAACTGGGAATGCTCAATCCAGAAGAGTTTATGCCTACCTATTTGATCCTCTCTCAACCAGTAACAAAGAAGCCACCTGCTATTCTCAAAAACCCGGATGGACAAAACGTGCCCTTATTCTGCGATTGTATGTAAAAAAATTTTCACATTTTTCTGAAAAATTTAAGATTACCAATACCACTGTCAAACGCCTTAGTCGATCGGACATCCATTTCCGCCGCAAAAGGCTACATTGCCAAATCAAGGCCATGATAAAATATCAGCCTGGCCATCTCTCCTGAAAAAATACATTTTCTCTCTTTTTTCTTTGACACTTACCGGACGACGTCTTCTCTAGCCACGAGCTTTTACGTTGACGTGCAGTAAACTGTCCCCTCATCATAGAATTTCTGTTTCTCACTTCTCTCTGTTGACCGGAATTCTATTTTTAGATAATAGCCATTCCCAATTTTTCGAAATCCAAGTTTGGCGTCGTCTCAAAGATGGCCGGCTTGTGATGTATTTGCCAATCGATCCCTCCCAGCCGATCAAATCGGTGGCACTCACTGTTCCACCGAAATCTGCTAACTACAATATTTGCACCTGCGATCGAACTTCTGCGCCGATGCATTTCCAAACTGACAAGCCATTTCAACCCTTCAGGACTACAATCAGTCAAAAACTGGACGACGTAAATGCCGATCAGCAATATTACTACCATCATTACGTACAAAAATCAGAACCAATCAATCCAAGTGAAAGCATAAAAATCACCAAGGTAGGTACCAGCAAAGACCGTCTCTACTGCACCATTGATTGCATCAAAGGCCTTAAAGTTCAAAACTTAATTTTAGTTGGTATTCTGCGTATCGGTGATACGCTTTATGTCTCACCTTACACGCCCTTCCCCCCTCCCTCGAGTAAAAGGCGTCTGAACAGGATAGACTTTTATCACCGTCTCCACGATCAAAAAAATGCGTTTCTCCCTGCCAAGCGACCCCTGCTGTCGCAAGAACAGCATCTCAGCGAGACCACACAAGTTCCGAGTGCAATGGAGAAAAAAATCTCCTGGAACCATCTTATTCAAGAAATTCAAGAATTGCCAAATGCAGAATACACCTATCAAGTGCTCGAACTCCTGATTAGTATAGGCGTCAAATTCGAACACAAACAACCTACTATGGTTCGTACTGAAATTCTAGAATGGTTCTACAGCAACAACGTCCCCTGTAAACTCAAACTCCGTCTGGGAATGATGAAACTTTTTTACCAATCAGTCTTCTTCGGTCCCATTTCCTCTACGGCGGCATCTGACCTGCTCATGGCAAAATACTATTCCAGTCCCTCTTGTGGCTACTACCTCATTCGTTTTTCATCATACGCTATCTGCCCGTATCTCGAACTCCAAGGAGTCATCGCCGACCAGCAAATGAACGCCATCAAGCCTTACAGTGCCACTATCAAATTTGACATCGAAAACACATCAAGAAATATCCTGTATTGGCTAGACAACGAGCAAAGCTCTATCAGGAACCTAACCGAACTATTGGAACACATTTCCACACTCGCATATTGGTCCCCTTTGTCACGAGATGAAGCACTCTATTCCGATTATTCGTCATCTTCCATGCCAATTGAACTCAACAACGACCTCAGTTTTCTCAACGACCCCTATACAACCCTTTCCGGTTCTGCTCTGGCCACGGCTTCGTCTCCTTCTAACTCTTTCTTTAGCCATCCACAGACGCCAAAACTGGTCGAACTCACTTTCCCTAACTCCGACATGCTCGTCAAAACACCCCCAAGTCCGATGTATTTGGCCAATAACGACGTGTGCCCTCACCCCACTTCTTCTGTGAATGACCCTTCCAACCCTATGCTTTTCCTCTCTAAAATTAATGATCCTATGCACGACCAAATGAAACTTCAAGATGGAGGATGTCCAGGGTACATTTATACCGATGCATAAACCGCGAAAACATTGTAAAGATATCACGTAACGTTATTACCAATTTGGGGTCGTCTTATCGTCGCAAACTCCGCGTAACTAGATCAAATATTCTAAATGCTCAGTAGTTTCACTCTCTCGGTAACAAAGGTTGAAAGAATTCTTTGCACACTTTTCACGTAACTACCTAATCCAGCATTGTCTAAACACCCTTTTTAGGCTATATAAAAAAGTCAACCAATCCTGTTCGAAATGCATAAAAGCATATCAACCTCTGCGTATGAATTTGTTTTTTCTGTTCAGACATAGGTCTGCCTTCCAGAGAGGCATGCATCAGTCAAAAATAAAGCAATTTCAATTTTAACTGAATTGCACATTCTTTGAAAAGTTCAGCTAATTAATTAGCCGTCTTATTCAAAACGTATAAAAAATAGGGTCTGTCAGATAATCAAACTTTTTTATTCATTGCTCAATATTCTCTCAACGATGCCCTCAATTGAGTTGATATGCGCGTGAATCGCCTTCATGTTCTTTTCTCTGTCCCTGAATCCCATTGATTCGAGCGCCTTCATATGGCGATGGACCAAATATGCTTCTTCATCTGCTTGCATAAATAAAAAAAAATTAATTTTAAGAAACGAACAAATACTGTGGCGTCAAAGAATTAAGCGTACTATTTGTTGTACAACCCATGTTGTGTGCCGTATAACGATCTTTAATGATATCCATTTCTTCCTTCAGGAATCGAATCTGACATTTTATTTCCTGCACCTTGCTGTTGATGATGCGTCCCAGCGGCTCGAGGACGTTGTCTTCGAGCGTTTTCGAGGCTGTTTTCAGCATAGATTGCATCTTGTTGACGGCAAGTTCCAATTTGGCATCCAAATCGAAAGCCTCGATACGTGCATTAAGAGTATCATACATGAGTATCAAATTATCTTCAATAGGCCTTTGCGGGTCAAAGCCTTTATCCAGTGGGAATAAGTCTGAGGCATTTGCAACAGACGGTGTGTCTTTTGAGTCAAAGCTTGGTACTTTACTCTCACCACCTTGGTCGCCCATTTCAGATGTGTTCTCCGAATCCGCTATTCATACGAAACGCGTAAGTTTTCACCGCAGCTTGGGCTTTTTCTTTTCAATTTTACAGAAAATTTATCACATACCTTGAAGCGTGTCTTGTTTGATTTCTGCTTGTGCCACCTCACCTTTTTCTAGGCATGCTCGGTCAGGTGCAGCAGTCTCTTTGTCCTCTTCGATGCGAGCTGTCTCTGGCTCGGTTTTAGGTGGCAAAAGTGTCATTGGGATTATGAATAAATGCAAAAGAGTGCTTTTGGGCTGCACATGCTGGAGTTGCGTGTCATCTGATATCGACACCATACTTCCATTCTCATCTTTTTTCATGAATACGAAGTTTGATGCGTAGAGTCTTGGAAAAGTACTTATTGCTAGCTGCTTTAGCACTGCATAGCTAGGAAGTTCGCTGATACCAAGGGCTCTTGTATCATTACCCAGTTGAATCAAAAGCATTAATCGGGACATGACTTTTTATCATTAACTTAGCCTAGAGAATTAAATTTCAGCGATAGAAAAGCAAAGTAGGAGCCGTGTGCTTGGAAATAATGAAAAAGAAATAAAAATTCTACTTAAGCTAAACTTATGACTCGAAATATTAGAGTGAGACGAGCGACGAAAGACACTGTTTTTTTAAAATGCAGGAACAAAACAACGAGACAGCTATTTATATTAAATAAAGTGAAGAAGTTGCCTAATATTTGAATTTATAAAAAATCATATATGAATAAACTGTCTGGCACGGGGGCTATGGATATACAGGAACATGTCCTGATAAGATCATTACACATAACAGAATACAGAACACGGTTCACCTTATTGTGGCCATTTTCACAGGAGAAGCATTTTAACAAAATTCTATGAAATGCTGCAAAGGCTAGCCTATTCTAATTAAAATTTTCTCGTATTTTTAATTATTTGGTTGAGTTAATTACCGCACTTTCTCAAAGTTTGTTGAACGAGAAAATGTCCACAGATTGTACCATGTCTTCAAATTCTTGAATCTTCATAATAACGTCTTCTTCGACAGATACAAGGTCATCAACGACGTGACAAGCTATCTGCAATTTCTTGATACCATATGCTATATCATCGAGTTTGGATGCCTTCCACTCTAGCCCTTCTTGTTTAATAGTGCGGATTTTTTTCTCCAATTCCAGAAGGTCTAGTTGATACAACGTCAATTTCCGCAATAAAAAGGTACAATTTTTAAAAAAAATTTACATACCTACTTCTTCGCCCCAAGGCTTGACATCCAATATGATGGCGGACCTTTCTATGACTGGAGCCTTAGCTGGCTTAGCTTTTGCTGCCTGCTTGCGGCTTTCATTTGCTGCCTTTTCTTCTTCTGTCTCTTCTCCGAAGAGGTCTATGTCTTCTCCATCAGCTTCCGACTGATTTACCTCGGCTGGTTTAGGCCAAGAATTGATCGAATCTTTAAAATGAGAAATGTGATTGTACCAACGGAGGATGTGTGTCCATTTCTCTTCTGGGGCCTTCCCCATTTCTTTAAAAACTAAAGCATCATCAGAAGTTGGCTGATACCTGAAAAGTAAGATGTTAGGCTGAGTTATCGTAGGTTAACACTAAAGAAGTCAAGATTTGGGCTAATCACATAGCCAAAGCCATCTGTATGTCTCGAAACCGGTGTATGAAAGCTTATGGTGCATATTTGCAGATGAAATGCTCCGAGAGACGATAAGCTATACGTGATCTGCCTATTTAGGTAGATAGTGGTATTCAAAACTTTGCAGAAAAATGCTATCTATATACATCCTTCCACCTGAAGCGATGTCGCTCTGGAAAAAGGACGACGGCAGAGAACAGATTCCGCAGCAGCTTAAAATATTAAAATAGGATGAATAAGCATACCCTGTAATATACGATTCATTGGCTAAATGCCCATTTAATTTTCCAAATGCCTGATTGTTATTGAGAGGAAGAAATTTAGACATGTGTTGAACGAATTGAAATCAAAAAATGGGTAAAACAATGTTTGATTTGCGCCCCTAATATTTTTTTTAAAATATTTTTTCTGATCCCCTCTTTTCATCAATTCTCCGGATCCCTTCCGCACCTTTTACATGCATTTGCATTTTGATCCCAAGCTCCGGTTAAACCAGAAACCAGGCATGTGAGTTCAACTTTCTTCAACCAGCATTCTCTCGTATTTGCATTCGAATTCTAGCCTTGCCAACTCGGCAGAAGTTTTCTCGATTTACTTTTTTTTCGTATTCCATCGAACTGATATTTGGTAATAGACGCCGATTCTTGTTATCGCATCTAGGCACCAGTTCTCCAAAAGAGAAAGAGCCAAACAACTGTCTTAACAAATTATTCTTTAATACGTGCACTCGGATTATATTTACCCGTATTTTCTTTAGAGGCAATATCTTAGTTCTGAAAAAGCAGCGCCACAACAAGCAGCTGAAAAAAAAGTTTACAGTTTTTGCCAATTTCTACATGCCATCTATAACTGTAACTCGAAGAAGTAAAAGATTTTAATCTCCTTCGAACAAATTTTATACTGGTTTCATCATTGCGCAGATCTTTCTGCTCTTTTCCATCTATACCCGTCACCGCAACAAAGAAAATGCAGTTTTCGGACTCCTGTCATAGAACGCCAGTTTGCGGTACATAAACGTATCAGTAAAGTCTACAAATTTATTTCCATGCCGTACAAAAAATAATTTGGTATCTACTAAACCATTGGTGCAACATTTTTGTGCTCATACGGCACCTAGACAGAGATAGAATACCTTCTACTCACCTTTCAGGTGTACTCGCTCAAGTATTAATCCAGGGGTTGACATTGGCCAAGGAATACAGATAATAGTAGTTACTGAATGCTACAACTTAAACTGTCAGGCTCCTCAACCAGATATTCATAAACCAGTTCCTCGCATGACGGATGGCATATAGCAATCAATCGACAGAGAGCTCTTCTGAGTACTTTCGGCAGAAATTTGCATTTAAAAAAAAAGCCAATTTACTCTTCTTTCACATCAAATTACCATTGATTGTTATTTTAGATGTACTACTTTTATTCATCGAACGAAAAAAGAATGTTTGACTTGCTCTACAGCCACAAAACATATCTGCCAAAGGAACTTTCCAATACACATGTAAGTGAATGATGGTATTACATATTGCTGTTCGTTTGATATTTAATCTATTTCAGATATTTCAAACCAAAGTTGCTGTTTGAAGTTATACTTTACGTATATATATCACGAAGAAAGACAATTTTTGGCTGTATTAAAAAAACGACTCTTGCGTTTTCATTGAACCTCTCAAGAGCCAGAGAAATGTTTTTCTTAACAATGCAGCCAAATAAGAAACCAAATTATTCTAGACGGCTCTTTAACTTGTAATAGAATTCGACGAGTGAATTATGGCCTATTTTTTTTATACATAAAACCTTCTGCTTATCATCTCCATTCCACAATAAGTAGCCGAGCATTTCAGCATGCTCTTTGATCGACTGATATAGCTCTGGGTGATCGCTAGGTTCAAATTCCCACCAAATAGCGTAATGCCATTCAAACCGAAACCGCTCTTCTTCCCAAAATAACAATTGCTCTTCAACTTGCTGTGTCACCCGGGAGCTGCGGTCAGATCCCAAAAACATTTGTTTTAGTTCCTCGTCCTCATGCAAACTAGTCCCTGATCCGGGAAACGTCAGTGACAACTCATTTTCTGTTGCTTGTAATCCAACCAATTGATCTGAAGAGACAGTGCGTCTATTCATATAAAGGTAATCAATAATATGCTTAGCATGAATACCGAGTTTAAACGCGGAATTGACACTTTTTCTCGTAATTTTAGCAGTACAAAGGTTTGGAAGTCTATGCAAAATTTCAGCGAAAAGAGCTATAGATGCAATTACGGCTAGAGAATCTGTATATGCGTATAAATAGAAATTCGACTCGACTAGAATTCCTCCTAACCAGTTTCCGAAGTCTGAGACATTTCTATCTTGTTTGCTTGACTCTTCAAAGATCTGAGTACAAAGTGGTGTTGTACAAAAATGTGTCAGCTGGTCATCCGTTTTTAAAAAGTAAACAAAACCAAAAAATTCCAAGTCTTGCAAAAACTGTTGCTGCTGAGTTGAGAATTGGTTAACGGAATAGACCACACTTTGAGACAAGACTGTGGATAGGTATATAAGAAAGTCGACGATTTTAGCCTGAATAGATACATCGATGTGATTAGAAATCCAATTAGACAAGAGTAGCCATAGCTGCGACGAAATATCGGACAGCAAAAATTTATACCCGCTTGTTACAAGAGACAGTTGAGAGGTACCAGAATCGTCTATCAGCTTAGAATCTCTATATAACTGGTAGAGCTTTTTATCTAATTTTGTTGATCGGTTTGCTTTTCCGAATATCTGAAAGAATTTATTATCGGGTAAGGCAAGCTCCACTAGCGGCATAATAATATACTCCCACTTACTCTTACAATATTCCAAAAGTGTCGGTGAGTCAACATATGATTTCTGTATCTTACTGTCTAAAACTACAGGTTTAATTGGAACAGTTTGAAAAGCTCGATACAGCGTTACGCGAAAAATTTCTTCTAGAGAGACATAGCCATTCTCAATAACAAGCAAGTTGTTATTCGACAGTGGCGTTATTATTTGAAGCTCTACGAGGACGAAATTGTCTTGAGCAACTTTGAATTCATTTTTTTCCTTCATTGAGCAAAAATCCTTTTCAGTGTTTGAGATAGAAATTGCGGGAAATGCGATGTCTGCCTTCTCCTTTGTCGGCGGTAGATATAAATTCGGCGATAATTTATCGGGACTTGAACAGAGGGTAGAATACGGGAGGGGAGAGACCATAAGATGTAGTACGAGGAGGCGATCTTGCTCGCTTAAATTTTTAAAAAGTGCCAGGCAGCAATGTGGCTGTTTGAGGAGCTCCTCACGGGTACTTTTTGGAAGCCTGGAAAGGTACGTAGAGATATTCATGGTGAAGCAGGTGGGCAACTAAAATGGTACAAACTGTTCCGGGAAGGAAGGCAGGTGTATGAATGAAAACCTGTGACAAAGAGTATCAGAACTCACATCTGAACGAGATTAGGCACACTCTCACTGAAGTTGATTTGTTGAAACAGTAGTACTCTTTCAATAAAAAGCATCTGGACAGAGAAAAATTGCTATTCCTTTTTACGGAAATTTGTTTTTTTTTAAGCAGTGCTTAGAGCATAAATTTCGCTATTTATAAGACTGGCACAGATGATCGGAGAACCTTCAAAATCAAGGCTGGACGCCAAAAAATCCATTACACCTTCTTCCAATTTGAGCAAGATGAAGGTATATGAGAAAGGACACTTTGTGAAAGGAATTTTCTCTGTTTTTGCTTTCCTATCGCAGTATTGCGTTTTGTCTAACCTTTTGTCGCTAATGGTTAACAAGTTTATGCAAAGAGTCCAGGAAAAAAAAGAAAAAAGTTTACTTCCAGAACAAGAGAACGAAAATGCCGAAGAGTGGTCCTCTGTCAGCGATGAAATGTACGTTATCAAACACACTTAGTTGATGAATATGCACATGATAGAGAGAATTTATAAATGGGCGTTTTTTCATTCTCATTTTTCTCTCAATTCCAGGGTTGTCTCTATCGAAGATTCGACAACATTTGTCGGTGGCATTGGCCGTCGTTCATTTGGAAACTATAATGTTCTAGTACGCTGCACACATTTTTTGTATAGATACACTAATTCGATCTGCAGGCGTAATTTGTACAAAGAGAAATGTTACTCACCTGGTAATTTAGTCGGCTTTGTCTGGTCCAAAGTATGCTGCAATCGAGGAGTTATCCCCAGATATTCACGAATTAAATGACAGGTTTTAGAAGGCTCAACTCGGATGAGGAAAAAGATACGCGTAACACCATATCTACTATAAAGCATGTACTAGATGTGTGCAGTACAACAAAGCATCATACAACATACTTACCTCATCGTATGTCATATTCGGAGATCTGTTTTACTTCTGCATATGTGCATACTCATCCTCTTTTTCTCTGCCTATACAAAGCAAGAGGAATCAATATGTCCTCAATTTTTATCAAAATTATACAGTTCCCACAGCCTGTCAAAATTGTCGACTTCTTCAAATCCATGATTGGATGGAACTGGTTCATTTCCTTCTCTTATTGATAAAAATACGCTCATACCTGCTTCCTTTGCAGATTGGGCTTCTTTTATGTTGTCAGTACCAAACAAAACTTCATTTTCTGCCAACTTCGGAAACCTTTGTTCTAACTGCCCTCTTATCGACTCCCATATTGTTTGGTAGCTCGCAACACAGAGTTTGTGTCCAATGCTTGTGTCAAAGTGTCCGGCTATGTAGGGCAATAGACTGCCGTTTTTCGTGTGTTCAAATAAAAGTTTTTGAGCATTGATGCTCCCCGACGAATAAATAAATATCGGCGTTTGGGAGGCTTTCCATCGATCGAATGCTCTCAATACATCTGGGTAGACCTCGCTCACCAATTCTCTTGATTCAAACCCTTTTTTCCATACACGACCTTGTAATCGTTTTAATGATGAGTCTTTTCTGTTCTCGTCCATCATAATCGATATCCTAGACATCGCGATATCTATGATAGTGCTTCTGTTTTCAGAGAGAGTTATGTCAAGGTTCTGAGGACATGAGATGCCCGCTTCATCTGTATTAATTAGTGGAATATTCAAAATTTCTAAAACATCAGCTTGGGTTTCTTTGTCTGCTGAATCGAGTTGCGTTTTGAGGTATTCGAGTACATGCTTCCGAAAATACGAGAAAAGTATTTTGTGGACAAAGGCAATGGGGGTGACAGTGCCCTCGATGTCAAGGAGAACGACGCGGATACGAGCTGTAAAACAGGTCGTCAATAGATTATTTATTAGAAATAAAATGCTAAGGGAGCTTAGAGCGTACAACTATCAAGCATGCTTCACAATGGATGCTTAACGGGGTGACGTGCAGATGATAAAGGATAGTAAAAACCGATTAATAAAAAATTTTTCAATCTACAGAACTAAAAGTGTATTGTCTAAGAGGTTGAAACCGCATCTTTAACTCGAAACAGGTGGTACTTTGTTTCTTTGAAAATAAAGGTTAAGTATTTTTCTTTTCTTATAGGATTAGAACAGATAAACTATCTCTTATTCAAATTCGAGATCTGCAAAAACCTTGTAGCCTTGAAATCCAAGGGATCAAAGGGGCCCAAAACTGTACTGCAAAGAAAAATATGATATAGAGGTCTTAAGTCAATTGACTTTAAAAATTTTTTATTTTAGTTCTGAATCTATACAATTTTACAGAAGAAGCGAATTTTATACTTCCCTTAATTTCAAAGCAATATTTGGCTGACTAAAAAGTATTATTTCTATGCATGGTTGAGTGCGGTCAATTTGATTTTTCATCTGAAATCTGTTTTAAAACCATTGAGAATGACCATCGAAGGAAATAAATCTAATCAAAATAATCTTTGCGACCGATATTTTAGAGCATATTTTCACATATCTCTATGCTTTACAAAAAATTAACCAATTTACCGTCTGTCTATAACAAATGTAATTTTTTACGATATAATTAACTGCTGCCTTATATTGCTTTGTTGAGTTTGCAAGTCTTCTACGCCTATGTCTGCATTCCTTATACAGTCCCTAAATACGCTTCGGTTTTGCTTGTTCGAATTTTCAAGTACTTGTAAACACTGATTGTGTAATTTTTTTTGATGAGAATCTACAAACATCATTTCGTGATTTTCCAATAACCACTTGGCTGACTCCGGCGTAAAATCTAAAAATTCATAATAGCAAAATTTTGCAAAATGATCGACGACTAAACCACTTGCGTCTATATGATGTTCTCCTGTAATACTCTCTATCATGCCTGACTTAAATAACGAATCGTAAAAAGGACATCTGGCAGCCATAATTGCGCGATGGACCGGCAACCGGACTCCATCCTGCGAAACCAAGTAAAAGTCTGTTTCATATTTTTCTTCGTACATCTGCTTCAATTGAGCTGAGAACTGATTGTAGTAATAATCAAGCATGTTCTTGTCTATTGTTGTATACATTATATCGTTTTTTCGCAAATTTTTCTGGATTGCCAGCGAAATTTGAAACTCTGAATTAGACAATGATATGCTTGATAACAAATTTTGGAATTCTTTTAGCTCTTCTGAGCTACAGTCATCTAATATATAGTCTCCGCCATATATATTCATAAATAAGATGGAGATGAGTCTCGGATTTGCATTTCTGATTATATTTTGTTTGTCTTCGCTGAGCAGTGATGGACACCTTACCTTGAAAAAAAAGCGATGCACAGGGTAGCGTATTTTAGAATCGGTCTCAATGTAATAGTCTGCGTAATAATCTTCTGGATTAAAATACAGCTTTGCAAAGTTGATATGAAATTCTATGCAATAAAGCAAAATATGAGAGTGAAAACTTCCTGCTGTTATAGCTTGAACCATCTTACCGACGTTAATTGAAAACCATGTACTTTTCTTTTCTGTTTGATCTATTTGCCCCCTTGTCGTATTATGTGGAATTGATTCAAATAAACTTGCATTAAGATTATATGGGTTAGGTGCACCTTGTTTATAAAATTCTAGCGTATATAATTTACCGTTCCGCGTCAATAAATGCATATGATATGCTCCACATTTAATCATACGGACTTCCTCGTGATTATTCTCCTCATAATTACTCTTCCATATAATTTTAGGCGATTCTGGCAATTCGTTATTGTCATAGGAGGTACCTCCACTTGATAAATATGGTGTGCCCCAATACCAAAGTCTTCCTTGCTGTGATAGCGCACATGTATAATTATTGCTAGAGACTATACGAACGATCATCTGGTTCTGTATTCTAATTTGAATGGGCACCTTAGAGTAATTGTTTGAACAAAATGATCCAAATTGTCTTTCCACGTTAGAACCGATTTGATACACTTCGCCCAGTGAATTCAAAAACACCGTGTGATCGGATCCACAGGCCAATTGAACGATATTCAACTGTGAAAGTTCTTTTACCAGGCGCGGTGCATATACATAATCTTTTTTTGCAAGACCCAATTGCGAGTGACTATTTCTTCCCCATGCATATACATTTTGGTTAGTAGTTACTAAGATACTATGAAAATACCCACATTCTAGCAGCTTAATTCTTTCCACTTTAGTAGAAAATGGCAATATTGTTTTTTTCGGAGTACGATAGCAGATCTTTAAAGTATTGTTTCCAATTTGTCCAAAGGCATTATTTCCACTGCTATACAATACGTGATTTACAGTATAGAAGTGAGAGTGAAATACGCCGCTAGCCACATATATAACCCCTTTTCCTTTTAAGGCTACAATCTCAGTAGGCGTTGAAACTATCATTCCACTTTTTCCAATTCCACATTGGCCATAGTTGTTCCATCCGTGACTAAACACTCGGCCATCGAAAGTAGTAAATACAGAATGGTACTTTGCAGCATGAATGTATTTTACCCTTTTAATGGTAATTCCCTTGACTACTCTGGGATAAAAGCTATCTTTTAAATTTCCAAAACCAAGTGCACCTCTTTCTCCATTCCCCCAGCTTAGAAATTCGCCACTGGTTTTTCCTAACAAGACAATTAGATTACTTTCAACACATCCTATTGTTCGTATTGGATACCGTACCGTTTTTTTTCAAATCCTCTATAGTACAAGGGTTATCTTCATCTAAATCTATTTCTGTTTCTATTTTATAACGTCTTTTATTGTTTGAATGAGAAAAGTGATTTCCCATACTTTTATCGATATCTGTCTGTCACCTTTTCAAATTCACTCGAAGTAATTGATTATAGGGCATTACTTGAGATCATAGTTCTATTAATTCCAGTGATTCTGAAAAAAAATAATTCAGCAACTAAATAATATAAAACCATTATCAGCGGTATTAAAAAGCTATAGACAAAGCAATTTTCACAGTTGATTTAGGTCCATAGACTATAAGAATGCATGTCACAAGATTAGATCTTGTGATTATCCAAAAAGAGGTAGTCACTGTGCTAATTTCACACAGCAATATACACTTGCGCTGAATTTTTTGTAGGACATACTTGGAATTAGGTGACAGATGTTAATGTAATCTACTCGTATAATATAGAATAGCAAAAAATATCGGGTGTAGGCACAGACTTTCGAAAATCAGAAACTCTAGATTCAGTGGTCAATAGATTAATTTTTTGCGTATAAACTACATAGTTTGCACAAATGTGTCTAATGCGTTATTATGCACATTTGTGTATAATTAATCAACTTTTAAATTTTTGTGTTTGATTTCGTTATTAGACATTACTAGAAAGTATAGGGGATCCATGAGTGTTTAGAATAAAAAAAAGTAAACAAGCAACACTAGAAGCTCACTTGACAAGAAACCTATTTACTTATTTAATCCATGAAGAACTCAAAATTACTTTCAAATCAATTATGTGTTAAAGATGAATTCAATATTCAATAGAATTCTATCCATATTCTGGATTCTGTATGAAGTGCAATAAAATGTCAACAAAAGCAAAAAGTAAATAAAATCATTTAAGTACACTTAAACCAAATGTACTGGTTTTAGAAGATAAAGTACATTGCTACACCCATTATTTTGGATTCCATCCCTGTTTACTGTTAATAATAAAATATTTCATTGTGCCTTCTAGCACAAAAAGCTGCTGAGATATTTGTTCTATGTATTAATATAATATCTGAATAACGTTCGTTATCCACTTTTACCTGTTCTTATGTTAGTGGCTTACATGGCTTCCTATATCCTTATTAAATCGTATGCACAGGTCAAAGCTAGTATAATCTCTGTTTAGACAAGACTAGTTGATATACGTTGCAGCTCGTTCAATACCTAATTTCATTTGCAATAATAAAAAACGCTAAAATTGTATTATTTTCTAGAGAGCATATATACCTGAGTCAACGATATGCTGTTCAGTAAAGTTTCTGTTTTCCATAGCAAATATTTCATTAATCCATTATATTTTCTCTGTGATAAGATGGTGAAAATAGCGCTATTCTCAAAATTGCTTAAATTATTATAAGAGATGTATGTGTTGAATTAGAAAATTTTCATTTATTACATAGCTAGCTTATCAGATGCTCGTTTCCACCTCGGTTTATATTTGAGATGTTGGTAAACTTCATACATTTGCTTGACAAAGTTATATAATTGTTAGAAATTTTCAAAAATACCATTGAAATCGAGCGGATTTATCTATTCGGCTACGTGGTTCGTCATGCTCAATATGCATAATACATGTGCCGATCTTTCTATTGATACATTTAGGTATTTTCATAGTCATGAACCTTTCTCAAGAGATAAGCGTTTATAGAATATGAATGCGAAAATTGACATATGTCAGAAAGCTTGAATTTGGTCGATTTGCAATAACGATACAGATGCCTTTAAAAACAGTTTCCTTAGGTTGATTTGAGTGGATGAATGTTATGGCATGTCCATAGTACTTGAATAAGCATCCTTTTTTAAATCTTGATCTTCTTTTTTTTCAGGCTAGTTTTTACATGTTTTAAGGATATCAAAAATTGAATGAGTTCTTGAATTTAATATTCTAGCCCTGATAGTACCTACAGAATAATTTTATGGACGCATACCTTTAAAGTTTTTAGTTTAGTAAAAGGCCACTTTGGCTTAAATCTTTGGTATCTGATCGGCACATAGGTTTTAAAGGCCTTGTCTAAATCGTTTGTTTCTGCAGCAGAAATTAAAATTTCAACAACTACTATTTTTTGTTAGAATTTTTGATGAGCGGAGTTAATCTCAATTAACAGGTTGAAATCAAAATTGACAGACCATGATTAATGTTTAAAGACTGATTTGAAAACTGAGGAATGGCAGACTTAATCTTAAATTTAGCAGTTTCGATCCCAAGTTTGTTTGCCTTATCTAGAGACAATCCCTTTTAAGTGTGGAGAAAAAAATATGTTAAGTTTATTGAAGAAGCGGAAACCAAACTCTTTGAGTATAAATATCTTCACAGAAAACGAACAAGTTTTGTCATTTGTACTGCAGAATTTTTGAAAAATTTAGCTTATGTTTTTCTATGACTATTTTCAATTTTATACCTTTAACTGATTGTTATCTACAATACCACCTATGATGTATGTTTTTTCAAAATCGATGGTTTCCAGTGCATTTGGTGATTCTGGGGAGAGATAGACCAAATGTTTTTTGTTGTACAATTCTTCAACTGGTTTTGACTCTTTGACTAGCTAAAAGTAAAATATAGTTATAATTTTGTTCACTTGGATATAAAAATGTTCTAAAATCGTGCGTACCTTCCAAATTTTGTATCCATCGTGCGTGTTTAAGATTTGTTCTGTTAAAGAATTTGGAATTAAGGAAGTCAAAACGAGCTTCAACGGTCTATTTGATTTTTTCTATAAAAACGGAAATAAATATGTAAGAAATATTAATTTTGCAAGACATTTACATTTTTAGATCATGCATACAATAGCTGAATAGGAATATGCAATTTGAGCTACTAAACTGCGAAGTTGCTGGAAATGGCAATATTGTTTAAGTACAAAATTTTAGAGGTATCATAAATTCACATCTGGAAGGAATGTCTAACCTTTTTGCTCATATGGCTTTCGAATGATAAATCAATCACAACAGTCGGAAGAAAAAAGCTTATATCATTGGTTTCTATATCTTTTGACCATTTATTCTTGCCGACGCACTGCTTCTCTTTGTCCTCTTCTATTAGATCAATTAGATTTCGATTCAGCTTGAGTTTCTTAGTTGAGTTCAAAGACGATTCGAAAGCATATATTTGACCTCCCTCTTTCAGTATTTCGCTCATTATCCGGGAGATTTCTATTTTTTGCGAAGCTGGTATCACGCGTGCTATACTTAAGATGTCATGTACAGCCTTCCTGTCAAAATTCTTAAGTGTATTTGCAGTATAGTGTATCAGGTTAGACTGCCGGAAGATAAGGAACGTGCACTGCGGATAAAGCAAAGCGATATATGTAACCCTTGAAGTTAGGAAATGATTTTTTTGTATATAAAAATACTTATACAGACTGAACCCTTTTCTCTTTTTAATTAGTCTTATACACTCAAGAGAAATATTAGCATGTGCTAAAAGCGCCACTATATTGAAACATAAAATTGCGTTTATGATAAACCTTCTTTATCGAATTGTTATTCATTTCTTCTAGCTTTTTGGTGTATTACGTAATACACAAAGTGTGCTTACACCATGGTGTTGGCCGACATTGGAATTCGCATCAGCAATGCGCTGAAAAAGATGACAAATTCAACTGTTATCAACAATGAGGTACATTAAACTCTACAATGTGTTCCTGCTTACTTCTCTGCTTTAGCGTTTTGGTATTACGGTTTTATATGGAGGCTATTTCAAGCATGAATATCAAATGGAGTCTTATTCTGAAGCTTTGCTTAGCGCGCGTATTAAAAACCTAAAAGCATTTTAATTAGGATGGCCTCTCTCTATAAAGAGCCGCTTATAACAGTGCAATACGCAAATAATACCTTGCCTTATATGAACTGATGAGACTATATGAAATGGAACTACAAATGGTGTTCAAGCTATTTACTAACTTTTCGGTATTCATCAAGGTCATTGATGAGATGTTGAAGGAAATTTCGAATGCCTTAGTGACGGCCGACGTCAGTCTGAAAATGGTAATTGAACTCACCAATAACCTCAAAAAAGCATTAGACCTCGATTCGATGGCTTCTGGTCACAACAAGCGCATGATTATTCGCAAAGTGTGTACAATATTTATTTAACACAGATATATTAGTTGAATTTTCACACTAAGCTGCTATTTTCGGAATAGGCCGTTTTTGAAGAATTATGCAAGCTGTTGGATCCTAAAATCCAGCCTTACAAGCCGGTTCGGGGAAAAGTCAATATCGTTGTTTTTGTGGGGTTACAGGGTAATGGCAAGACAACTACGGTAAGCAAGTATGCGTATTATTATAAGCGCAAAGGCTGGAGACCAGTACTGCTATGCGTGGATACCTTTAGGGCTGGTGCATTTGATCAGTTGATGCAAAATGCAGCGGCAGCCAAGGTTCATTTTTACGGAAACAGGACTGAACGCGACCCTGTTCGACTCGCGAAAGAGGGCATTGAGAGGCTTAAAGCTGATCCAGAAATGTTCGATTTGATCATTGTTGATACCTCGGGACGTCATAAGCAAGAAGGAGACTTGTTTGAGGAAATGAAGCAAATTGTCAAAGCTATTAATCCAAATCAAATTGTGCTTGTCATGGATGGGTCAATGGGCCAAATGGCGTATGACCAAGCCAAAGCATTCAAAGAGGCAGTAAAAGTAGGTGCAGTGATAGTTACAAAGATGGATGGGCACGCAAAAGGGGGTGGAGCCTTGTCGGCGGTCGCAGCCACTCAGAGTCCGATCATTTTCCTAGGAACTGGTGAACGGTTAGAAAACCTAGAAGAATTTGAAGCAGCCCCATTTGTTTCTAAGTTACTTGGACTTGGTGATTGGAAGGGACTGATTGACATATTGAAAACATCTACTGCTAATGACGAGCGCTCGAAAAATCTGAACAAAAGGATTCAGGCAGGAAAGTATTCTCTTCGTGATTTGTACGATCAATTTGAAACAATTTTAAACATGGGACCCATTTCTCAGCTTATGGATAAATTACCTGGAATAGGTCAGATTAGCCAAGCTAAGGGCGAAGAAAGCAACAAAAAGTTCAAGAATTATATCGTTATAATGGATTCTATGACCGATGAAGAGCTTGACGTACCTAAAATAATCAATCAAAGTCGTATCGCAAGGATTGCGCGCGGCTCTGGACGATCCATTAAAGAAGTCAACGAAGTTCTTATGCAACACAAAACTTTCGAAAAAATCGTCTGCAGCGGCATAACGAACAAATTCAAGTCAGGTTATGGAAATATAGGAGCATCCCAACGAATGGCCAAGCTAATTCCACAAAATGTTCTTCAACAAGTCGGCGGATTGAGCGGTATCAATAACATAATGAAGCAGATGGGCGGAAATCTCAAAGACATGTTCTAGCTTGACCAAAGTCCCTCTGGTTCCATTTGCTAGTAAAGTTGCCCATTTTGTGTATAGAAATGAAAGATACATCGCTCTAGAACAACGGTCTAATTTGATTTGAATATAGATGCTCTTCGCTGCTAAGACTAGCGAAATTGATTGGAGATTAATTAACAAAAAAAACTGGTATTGCGAGTCGTATCGAGCTAAGTATATTTAGTGTTGGTGAAAAAATAAAGACATTTTGTTTTTACCGGCGACTATAGCCTTTCTCAGACATTTCCTTGACTATATCTGATATGGTCTCTATCACTCTTTCAGCTAAAATGGTCTGCTCATCTTGAGTACTCGTAGGTGGCGGTCCCATGTAATTCGTGTTGTGTTGTTCTAGTTGCCTACTCAATAGTCTGTTGTCTCTTTGGGTAATATTTTGATTGATGTTTCTTGTATTATCGCTATTATTCAAATACAGGCCCTTGCCACTATTCTGCCATGTACGTGCTGGCTGGGCATATTGTTTGTGTCCTAAATACCCAGCTTCGTTAGGATCTGGATATGCGAACTGATGGTAATTATACTGGCTGGGGTCAAAATAATTCATTACATTCTGATCTGGCGGATGATATATCGGCCAATGACTGTGTTGCCTGGTAGAGCCAAAGTATTGTGTCTTATTCTGTTCCAAATACATCGGTTGTCTAACGTATTGATTTGCATGGCCGGTATTTTTAAATGAATTACTATTCCACTCTGGATATGCTGGTTGATAACCACCGTATTGGCTAGGACCTAAATACTTGCTCGCATTTTGTTCTGGGTATAGCGTAGACTGATGATGGTAGTTGTATTGGTTGGAGCCAAAGTAACTCGCGCTCTGATCTAATGGATACATCAATTGATGGCCGTATTGACTAGCAGGGCCAAGATATCGAGTTGTATGCTGTTCTAGATTCATCTGCTGTTCGTTGTATCGGTCTGGGTGACTGAACTGCTTGAATACACCCTGTTTTGGATAATACGGTGTTGAATTATCGTAAAAATTCAACTTTTGCCTTGCGCTATGCTCTGAGTACGCCGTTTGAGGGGCGCTTTTACCAAAATTCAGGCATTTAGCTATGCTTTGGTCTACTACGTCACCCAGTCCGGTGTTCTTGAAATTTTTGTTTTCATTTTTGCATGGTTTGGTCGGTTCATTACCTTTGCCAATACCATGTTTCGTACTGCCTTGGAAGTTATGCTTATCAACGCTTCGTTCTGCCCTATCCAATTGGTTATCGCTACCATCGCATTTTTGATTGGTCCCAGCAGATTGAATATTTTCTTCAAGACTTGAAAGCTCAGTAATGCTCTGTTTTAAGCTTGTTGGTTTTTGACTATCCTCCTCGTCGCCTTCCACAATCTTGCTCACAGAATTGTCATTGTCATCTTTCTTCATCAAAGTGGCTTCCATATTGCCCCTGTCATCATTCTCGACTACCTTAGTCACCGGATCAATCTCATTGCCCTTGAGTTTCATGTCATCTTCTAAGCTGTTCTTATCGTCACTTTGTATCTCTTCGTCCGTCATATCGTCGCTGTTATTACTCTGTACTACCCCATCATTTACAGAACCGCCCTCTGTTTGTGCTACTTTGCTCGTCGAATCTTCATTGATACAATCTTGTGACGCTTCATTTGCCGAATCGCTACTGCTGTAACATTGTATCACATCGTCTGTCGAATCCTCATTATTATGGCTTTTTGTTACTTTACCTGTCGAGCAGTCATTCGCGTCAGTTTGTGGTGATTCACTCTCTTGGCTGTTATTGTCATTATTCTGCTTTAAATGGTCTGATTGGCGACTTCCATTGGCATCTTGTTCTATCTCGTTAGGCTGCTCATTTTTACCAACATTTGATTTCAAATCAGCTGTCTTGTTATTTTCCACTATTTCTTGCTGGGCATTTTCTTTGGTTTCCATTTTATTTCCCCAAATCAGATTCACATACTCCAACCTTGATTTTGCGAACCTGTCCCAGACTGGTATGTTGTATTTGGGTACGTCCTGTCCTCGAACATGTTTTTTTTTCTGGTTCTAACACCTCTTTTGAGCGAATCTGATCTAAATATATATTTGTGAATTTGTGTACGAGATGATGGTTCATTGGCTCAATGCTAGCCCATAGATGCTTGTATACTGTTAGCAAATATAAGACGTCTTCCCTTGAGTACTGAATCATCACCTCGGTCATTGGGCGAGTTTCCCAATACTTCGAGTTATTTTCCATATCTAGATGAGCCTGTTCTTTATGTTTGTTTTCCCCAGCATCTGTGTACTTTTTTAATAGTGTATTCAAACTGACAGGCAGGGGTGTGTTTCCTGTACTCTGTCGCTGATAGATAGAAAACATAACTTGTGTATCTATGACGTTTTTGAGGTAAACGTTTTTCGAGTGGTAAAGCACATCCGAATCTTGCCTGACGTCGTGAAAAACCTTGATAATAGACTCTGATTCTAAAATTTCTGCAAGCCCTCCCTCCTTGAAAAACTCTATGCCACCTTTAAAAATATCAAACAGATACACTATTGTTCTGTCCGAATATTTGCTTTTGAATGCAATTTGAACTAAACACAAGCTTGCTTCTCTCCCCTTTCCACTCCATTCACAATCAGCTGCAACAATATCGCACTCTCTTAGACGATTCACGGCCACTTGACAGTCTCTAAGCGTCTCAATAGGTTTATTACAAAATTCATCTGGATGCAGGTAAGTAATCGTTCATACAATCTTCTTGATCCACGTTTTCACTATACAAAACTATGTTGTTTTGGGTCCTAAGAACATGCATACCTGATTCGGAAAGCAAACGTTTTACTTCGTACTCTTGTTTTTTAACCTGTCGTTTTAGCTCCGAGATACTTTGTTTACTAGAGTCCACTGAAAGGTTTTTCAAACTGTTTTGCCGTTGTGTTTCCTCAAACTCTTTTCGGCGTGCGGCACGATAGGAAGTGTAGAGCTCGGGATCCAGCGCTATATCCGCCGGGTTCCATTTTCTTTTCTTTGGTTGAGAGGGAACTGTGGATGAACTAGAAGGCACCAGACTATGTTTAGCATTAGTTGGCTTTGGTCTAACAGAAAAAGCCTTTGTGGGTTCGACCTTTACCACTGATTTTCCAGACAATAGGTCGTCTAAAAAAGACATGATGTCTTCAAGAAAAAGTAAAGTAAAGGTGAACAGCCCAAGTGTAGATACGGGCTATAAGGTAATGATAAATCGTTTTGTTGAGCAAAAAGACGCCGAACCCAATCTCTAGAAGAGAACAGGCGAGCAGAAAAGAAATAATATAATGATGCAACTAAAAAACAATTGTTCTGTCAGACTTGTAGAGAAGTAATGCTTCGTTTCTGCCATTTGGCGTCAAAAATACAAGTTTTTTTAACATATTGTTTCTGTTATCGAATATACACACATTTTAGACAAACTATAGCATTATATAATTAATAAATTTACATACATTAAAATGTAACATACACAATGAAAGTTCTATTCGTCTAATTCGCATCCAATTATAGTTCCCCTATATCAATGTCATAGAATTCATTGCCATGTAGGCACTGTCAATCTTATTGGATTTTTATGTTTATGTCAAAGTTTCTACAGTATATATAAACTTGAAAAAATTACGCTATTTTATGTAATCGTCTGGCAAAGTCACGCGTTTACATAATTGTATTTTGAGATTGAAATAGCGTGTCTAAAATGACTGATCAATATGAGAATAGCTTTAGTTTTCAGAACACGTAATGCCCAGAGTTCGTCTGCATTATTTTACGTTTAAGCTGACTGAGAATGATATGGTAATGCTATTCAAATTGTGGCCATAGATTCATTTTATGCTTGTCGTTTTCATTGTTTGATTTTCCTATCTTACCCATATACATATATAATGTTGTATAAGAGTGTCCAGAACATAGCGTATGTCTTCAAGCGTCCATCCGAAAAATTTATTAGCTCTTGTAATTTTGGTACAATAGAAAAAGAGTTCAAACATACAAATAATCCGTCAGCAAAGCCAGCTAATAACAATGTTGACCAGCCTAAGCCGTATTCAGAGTAAGCGCATTTAGATATTTTCATTTTGCAGAATAGAACGATAGATATAAGCATAAATGTAAAGTGAAATAAAAACCCCCATAGACTTTTTAAACCTAGAATACCAGCGGCAATACCAGCGAAACCAGATGTAGCGATTCGCCTAAGTACAAAGCACGTAAAGTTTTGGTATGTTAGCAAAAAAATTCACATTCTCTAAGCTAGGAATAAAATCTGATCCGTAATGAAAGTACATTGATAAACTTGTACATTTAGCAACATAATTTTATGGCGTACGCAGTGTATATAATTCTCTTATTGCTCGTGGTTTTTCCGAGATCAAAATGCCGATTGATATCCATTCCAGTTATATGCTAAAATGCTCATGTTTATATGAACATAATGGCAGATAAGAATTAATTACAGACTATATGTATATGATATTTTGAAAAGTATTAATAAAGAGATATTACCATGTATATATATGAACGCCTTCTTAGCTCAATTGGTAGAGCGTAAGACTGAAGATCTTAAGGTCGCGTGATCGATACACGCAGAAGGCATAAATTTTTATTTTTACTCTTCTTAGATTTTGCCTCAAGACCTAGGTAATAGCTTATTTTTTCACTCGTTGTATTTGTCTCGATTGAGTTCGATCTATCGTTCTTCTTTGATAAGTCAATTTCCGGTTTTTAATTGTTTATATTGCTTGAATACTTTGACCGTAATTTTTTATATATAATTTTTTTTATTGAGAGAGATAGATTTCATCCTATATTTTGTTCAGACTACACTATTTTAATTGAAAGGTTATTTAAAAGGCAAAGTAGAGTAATGTTAAAAGACACTAAGTGTTTTGTGAAATCAAATTATGAAGCATGTTTTTTTTCGAGTATTATTGGTTTTACTGATTTTTTTGGCTATAAGTTAACTCAATCTAAATTTTTGAAAAATTAAACCTTTTTAAATATCACATAAGAGCATCACTAATATTACGTTATCAAGCTTTGTTTGGCCTATAAAACCGGCTTGATATATTTGCATTTTCTTAGCTCACAAAATCTATGCGATAGTCCGCTTAATTCCAATTCATTTCAATTAATACCTACGAAATTGAGGTGCTTGTATGGTTCCAATTTGACGAAGACAAACAAAAAACAATTTAGAAGCTACTCAAAATATATTATTTCTCAAGGGAGAGGGACAATGACTATATCTTAATCAAAACTATAAGCCGTTCAAATTCTATTTTGATTTGGTTATTTTACTGATGATGATCTAGACTATTTTGGATGCATTTTTTTATATGCAGTCCTTGTAAAAATGTTTAACTTGATTTTGCTAACGTGATGGTGGTTAACAGCTAGCAATGTATGTCTTTTTACAATTTTGGGTTAACAATATAGCTCGTTTCTTTTCGACTTAGCCCTGTCTCGCTGCATTATGAATGGCTATTGTATAATGTTGGCATATTTCTTGTTTGGCATAGACATTGTATTAGTTCACAAGTTTTTTGCGTAAAGCTACAAATTGCAGTTTAACAAAATTTTTATTGAATAAGCCACGTAAATTTCAAGCGACGGTAACCAACCTTCGCTAGATATTTCCCTCTTTAAGGTGTTCTTCAGCGCGCACTTACAGCAAGACAGCGGAGATTGAAATTAATTCTACCGAAACCTTGACAAAATCGAATATTTGAATTACGAGCCCTCAGAATTCGCAATCTGTACTTCTGACTGTTTCAAATTCATGGTTATTGTACGGATGTTGTATCGTTTATACAGATTATTCATTTTACTGTCGATAATAGCAATTCCGCATGCTTTTTTGAATATTTCTACCATGATGATTTTATCCGGATGTCTTAAATCTACGGAATGGCTAGGATCCATTTTAGATACTAACAGGTCACGTATGCTCTCTTTGAAGATAGAATTGTTATTTCTGGACTTTAGCTCAACCATGTATTTGTAGCCGCTACTCTTTTCATCTTCTCCTGTTTTTCTTTGAAAAGCTAATTCGATCAATGAAACCGCCGTTTTAGCGATAGAGTTTTCTGATGCTGCGCAGGTTTTTTGAATCGGAATTATTCTGTTTGTGTATCTTGTTCTTGGCTCTTTGGTTACATTAATTACGTAGTCGAGCGTTTCATGAACGAATTCAATTGGGTCTAAATTCTTATCCAAGAAATTGATAAATACAAGGTTTTTGCACCCACTATCAATTCTATATAAAAAAACTGTTAATAGCAATTTCATCTAAGGTATGAAAAGAGTTATTTTTGTTAATTTAGAAAGTCCATACACTTCAAATCTTTGAGGCTTTTGTTCCTTTAGTTGCCGAACCTCTTCATACAGTTGCGATTCCAGATCCGAAGATTCGGAATATTCTAAATTTGACGGTTTGTGTTGCTCTGCTACATCGTTGAATAAATCTAGTACTTCTCGAGCAGCCTTATGTTCTCTACATCTGTCCACGGTTACTAGAACACCATGGAGTCCACTTTGAAAATCTGATGTTATTGGCTAGAATCAGAAAATACAAAACTGTCAAGATGGCGTTTTCCTAGTATGAAATCAAATATGACATTTCTAACTCTTTTTTTTGTCAGCATGGGATTGAAAAACTATTTGGTTCTTATTCGAGTATTTCATCTTTCGTAGATGCAAATTGCGCATTTTAGAGGGTCGCCTCAAAGAAGAGGATTTGGGCTTTTGGTCTGTGCTTTTTGAAACATCTAAAATTCTGTTGTTTGAACCGGCCTTTAAGGGAATGCTTTATAAAACAACTTCTACATATATTAGTTTTGGTACCTTCTGTTTTTTGAAGCCGGCACTTCCTCTCATGAATCGCTTTTTACCCTGAATTCTGTTCGGTTCTGCCTGTATTTCAGTAAATGTGTTTCCTTCTGTATCTTTGTCAATCATTACAATCTATAAAAAAACCCGCCTTTTAGACAGACAAAAATTGGATTGAAAGCGGCAGTTATCTAATTTAGAGTATCAATTGTCTTACATAATTTTTATCAAAATTCATAACTTATCAATTTTTCTATCGTGTACATATAAACATCCTACCCTTTTGATAGATATCCCTGGTTCTTGATATGTGAATGACGTTACAGAAAGGAAGCGTTCATTAAAAATCAGCTCTCTCTATCTAGCGTTTTTTGCCAGCTTTTTGCCATGTCCGATTACGAATTAGTTCATCTTTTTGAAAGCCTTGAAATAAAGCCTACTGAAACAAAAAGCGTAGCTTCTCCTGACGCCTCAGGAAAACCGTTATCTTGCGAAATCTCTTCGGATCACCTACCAGATGATGTAATTGAAATTCTAGATGAAAACAGCGACCCTGTGCTTCACAAGACTTGTATGTAGATAGATTTATGCGTTGATAGATGCTGAGTGCAGAGTGCATAAATACTAACGTTTGCTTTTTTGTCATTTTGGTGTGCATAGCTTTCTCCCATTCCCAAAAGCTCAACTTCAATAATTTCCTTTCATATGGGAATAAGGCTGCGCAAAGTGGCCTTATTCAAAAAGCGATCAACGCTTACTTAGACGCTTTAAACATATATCCAGATCATCCCATTCTACCTGTTAAAATTAATAGTCTCTTAAAACGACAATATTATTTACACTCACTGAAATTGCTGTCCGGCAACTGGTATCGAACCGATCTCGAACAACAAACACAGGAATGCATTTTTAAGCCTTGGCTTCCCAAGCCTTTTAAAATCAAACAAACCATCTATGAGAGTCTGTATCCTCACCAACTTGAGGGCATAGTTTTTTTGTGGAGCCTATTCGAAAGGAAGACAGGCGGCATTTTAGCAGATGATATGGGACTTGGTAAAACAGTTCAGACTTCTGCTTTTTTGCACGGTCTTTTTTACTCTTCGCATATTTCTCAAGCGCTTGTTGTTGTGCCACTCTCTCTTATTTCTAATTGGGAAAGAGAGATCGCCAAATGGTGTCCAAATATACCCTTTTCAAAATTCCATGGCCCCCAAAGGAAGTTAGACGAGTTTCTTACCCAGCATGGTATTATATTGACTACATACGGTGTTTTACAAAAGAGTGGAGATCTTTTTTCGAATAGTAAGAAATTTCAAGATACAGTATGGGACGTGATTATTTTGGATGAAGGTCAAAAAATTAAAAATACGCGTACGCAAACCTATTCCGTTGTATCGGCAATTCAAGGAAGGACCAAAATCGTGTTGTCAGGAACACCCATTCTCAATAAAATTCAGGAGCTTTGGGTATTATTTGATTATTGCTGTGACGGTCAGCTTCTAGGCGACCGAAAAGAATTCGTCAATAAGTTTGAAGACCTCATCATTCGGGGGAGTTTGAAAGATGCTACTGAGGATGAAAAATTGAAGGCACATGCAACCCTGCTTGAGCTACGTAAGCGAATTGCCCCAAACTTTTTGAGACGCGAGAAGAAAGAAGTATTTAATACTACAAAAGGTAAATTGAATGATCAATCGTTGCCTACTCCGTCTGAAGCAGATATATTAGAGGAAGAGTCACCTTTTGATCCAGATGCCTCTAAACCTTCTCCCTTTTCTTGCTTGAAATATGATTTTGTTTGCTGGATAACTTTGACCCCTTTTCAGCTTGAATTGTATACTAAAATATTATCACAAAAGTCTTTGATGGAACAGTCAGATAGCCAGGTTTGCTTAGCCCTTAATACTGTCAAGCTTCTTCAGCAAATTTCCAATCATCCTGGATTGATTGATTTAAGCAATCGCCTTGTACAGTGTATCTCTTCTTCAACATCTCCATTGCCTTGCATGAAGTCTATTCTACTTAGCAGTAAACTGCAGTTTCTTAGCCATTTAGTTCAGCAATTGTCTTCAGAACGTCATCGTATTCTTATTTTTTCTCAGTCTCTCGTTATGCTAGATTTTGTGGGTTCCGTTTTGGACAACTCTCCTCATCCAATTAAGTACGTACGCCTTGATGGAAATATAAGACAAGCATCTCAACGTCAAACCATTATAGATCAGTTTGATCAAGATTCTTCTATTTCGTGCTTTCTGTTGACTACTCAGGTAGGTGGTATTGGGCTCAACCTAACGAACGCCAACCGAATTATTATCATCGATCCTTCTTGGAACTCGGCTTCAGATGACCAAGCAGTTGATCGTGCTTATCGAATCGGACAAAAAAAAGACGTCATCGTATATCGCTTAATTACATGTGGCACAATCGAAGAGTACATTTACCGTCGGCAAATTTTTAAAGGTGCACTCTCTATAAATGTCACAGGTAAAGATAAAGTACAGCAGAACTATGGATTTTTTTCCAGAGATGAACTTCGACGTTTGTTTGATTTCTGCCCAAAAGCAGCAGAGTGCTCTCGTACCCAGTACATCTTAAACATGCTATATTCTTCAGAAATTCTCGATACAAGCGTTATCGATTCATGCAATCAGAAAATATGTCACTTTCCTTACTTTTCAGCTATATCCGACCATGGTACACTTTATTCCAAAAGGATTCAATCGAAGATTGCGCGCCTCCGTCAAGACGATATTCCTAAATTCTACTTTGAGGATGCCCAGTTTTTGATCGAACAACTCGAAAGGACTATTGTGCCCAAGGACATCGTCCTTTCCGAACAAAAACGGATGGCTCGGTTACGGGCATACCATAACCCAAAAAAGTCTTCAGATTCACATGATTCATCGAAAGATAATCATCCTCAGGTTGCAATGACAAACCCTATTGATAAATTCGCAACTAAAACTAGGCAGAGTACACCACCCGCTGAGAAATCGTCTTTCTTAAAACCACGGACTAAAAATAGCGACTTTGTCGGGGGGCGGGACATAGTCCAGCTTCCTTCTGTCATCAAAGCAACAAATGATACCTATAAAAAAAAGCATGCGGTGCCTCAATTACCTTCAACAGAGGAGGGTCAACAGTTAGAGGCTTTGATTTTAGAACTGGGTGATATATCTTTTTCTCGGCACATGTCAGGAGATGAGAAAGCTCAAGATTGTAAAACATCAAATTCTGACTCGGTTTTGAAACAAATAAGTGATAAAAACAAGAAAGAATGATAGTATTAAACGTCATCAAAGGCTATTCAAAGAGGTGTTTAAAATTGAAAACATGCATCTTTTTTCTTTATAAAGCGGTTTTTTCATTTTTCTAGCTTAGATCTCATTTCAAAATAGTGAGGACAGAAATTTGCAGAGTACTAGCGCTTTATCATTCATCACTTATGATTTGCGAGACAGATGGATTTTCAAATCTTCATTTCCCGACCAAATACCAGATAGCTCGAGTCATCGTATATTTGGCAAATGATCATTTACCAATATCTCGGATGGCAATCACTCATACGCATTTGGATTGCCTCCACCCACACTTTAGTATTCACCGAGGACAGTTTGTCTATTCAATGTTTTAGATATCAATACCAACGAGAATAAACTGGCTTACTGACTTGTCCTTAAACTGTAGAAGTCAATCAAGTCTAGCCTTCAAAAAAAACCGTCTATTTTTATATCCGCCTAAATACACATTTACTTAGTCGCCTCAGTTCCATTATTACTAATCAACCTGGCCTTCTTTTATTGAAGCCAATAAAATTTCGCGGACTGGTAACTTATTTTTTATCAGTGTATCCTTGCAAGTTTTCATGCATGCAGTCTGTGAACGCTCGGACATCGTATATGAACAAAAAAATATATATACGCATAATTATCTGTCTCGCGTGTGT